>NC_136254.1:29460000-29555000 GCF_053564925.1 Oryzias latipes | reverse complement strand
TCCATCCATAAACCTAATCTTCCATCTATCTTGCCATCCATCCATTCGTCCATCCATCCACCTATCAAGAGTGCTAACAGCTACACCACCACGCCTCACTGACCAAAACCCAAACCTCCAAACTGCTTATGGATATTTGACACCACTCCCATGAATTCAACACAGACCCTGAATTGGGTTCAGATTGGCTCTGATGGTAGAAAATGAACCAAAACCAAAAACACTTTCTGCCATAGAACCTGTAGCCCTCTGACACGTTGCAACCCTCATCTGATTGATTTCTTCAGATAAAAAAGATGGGGATGTAGACAGTTCTGCCCGTCTCCCAAGGATTATTGGAGTTAAACTGATCAGATCAGTCCTCAATCTCTACCATTCCAGTAATTAGCCACGGCCATTGGAGGTTTTGCATAACAGATGGCTTTCAAGCTCTCTGGTAGAGTTGGGCATGACTGGCCACTAAAATTTAACAAGACTACATCAATGTGACTCTGAAGGATCCCCCCCCCCCCCCCCCCCCGCCCCTCCAACAGCAGATTCCCCGAAATTGCTGCACAGAAAGCCTGGCCACTGATTGTCTTCGGTAAATAGCCGCAACCAACCGTTGGTGTTTACATCTGCTGCAGCCAAAGAGAGTAAACAGAGTGAGAAAGAGGTACAGCAGCAGCTAAACAACAAAACCAGCCAAAAAACAAGCCTACCCCCCTCTTTAGCCCCTAAAACCCAAACTCTTTTACTGCCCACAGCAGAATGGGAATGAGCCCCCCCCCCCTGCACCACCTTTTCTCCCTCACCCCTGCATTGAGGCAGCTGCACCCTTTGACTTTTACGCTTGTGGAATGCGTGTGCAGCCCAGCGGCCCGATGGTTAGGTGGTGGTGGTGCGAAGGCGGGCGGGGAGGAGAAAGAGGGACGGGGGAGAGGGTGAATTTTGGGAGGCGGAGGGAGGGGGGGGGGGTGCTTTTTCTACTAACAACAAAAGCTGTCAGGAGGAACAATGAGCACAGAGAATGGTGTGTGTTCAGAGAGGCACTGGACTGTGTTAGTGTGTGAACCGGGCGGGGAGTGGGCGCACGGAAGGGGGTGATAGGGAGGGACAGAGGTAAAAAAGAAAAGAAGGAGCGCTGGTTGGAGACTGAATCCAGATGAGACAACCGAGGAAAAACAAAGTCATTTCGTCTCCCATCTTTGCTAAAAACTAAACTTCCGTTGCAAACGGAAACCTAGCGCATGACCCCAGCATGTGTGTGGCCAGAATACCAAACTCACTGCACCAACAACGTGTCTCTTTACATTTGTTGGGTTTATCGGTGCGTTGGCATGGGTGCGTGCCCAGCATCCAAAGCGTTGGTGGTTGTGCCTGGCGCCGCCGCAGCCAAAGGTGTTGGTCGCTCTTTGTCTCAAAGCAGCGTGTGAGCCGCTTTCAGGGGCAGAGGCAGTTTGTTCCAGACTCTAAATGTGTAAACGGGGGGGGGGGGGGGGGGGTAATCATTGAGGTTTGAAAGCTAAGAGTGTAGGGGAGTGGGGGTGGCGACCCCTCCCCCCCTTACAAGGATTGATTTTCTAACTGGTGTGTGAGGTGAGGTAAGTGGTTGGTAATGGCAGCAGCGGAGCGTTATGAAGTGCGCTAGGTTAAGAAGTTCGGACGCTGGAGAGACTTTTTATCTCTAGGATGGGGGGCAGCGATGATGGGATGAGATGGGTGTGGGTCAAAAACACTGCAGTGCTTCTAAATGCAGAAGAAAAATCTCAACCATAACTGGCACTTCTAGCTACACGAGTCTTTAAAGCTGGAAAAAAAACTCGACTTTCTCAAAAGCGGTTGGTTAAAGTCATTACTGGCAGCTGGAGTCCAACAGAAAACCATCAGTTTGTATTTATGAGTTACGCAAAGCTACTTAGAAACAGAGGACGCAACTGATCCTCCAAAGAACGTCTCTAAAATCGGTTTTCCTGGTCATTCCGTCATTGCAGGTCTGATGCAGAAGTGAAATGGTGTGAAAGCACATTTCCTCAAACTTTCTCCTTAATGTACGCAGCACTTTTCCTCACTGCACTCCAGACTTTGTTTTAGCTTTTCCTGTCATCTGCAGCTACAACTATTGCTGTCCAAGGCATCACCAAGGCCACTCCTCTTCATGTATCCTGTACCCGAGAAGGCTTGATCAGGGGCACTCCTCCTCATGTGTGAACCCGAGAAAGGTTCCCAAGGCCGCCAAGTCTCATTTCTCCTGTCTTTTAAGAGAGGGCCACTCCTCTTCATGTGTCCTGTTCTTAAAGAGGGTCACTGAGGCCACTCCTCTTCATGTGTCCTGACCCTTAGGAATTGAACTGTTTTCTGGTTTCATTTTTGTCATGGTGCTCCTCCAGCTCCCCTCCTTCCTACAGTCAGAGGAAATCAGTTTTCGTGCAATGTTCTGCACGTTTACACAAAGTCTTGGTGTAAATTGAAAAGGTACAGTTGCTCTTCGCCTTCACCTTCACCTTCCAGTTGGCCTTTTTTTCTTTGTTATCTTCTCTGCTTTGGTCCAACAGACTGACAACAGACCACTGGTTCTATCCCAGATCCTACGGTACCGGAGCTGCCATTGTTTGGACTTTTTCTGTCTAAATAGATTTGTCTTTCAGTGCAGTGTTCGCTCATGTTCTTCGACAGATCTCCTCTCTCAGCTTCACACTCATCCATTTAGATTGACGGATTCCCTCCTGCAGAGGAGAATGTGGGGTGAAGTGCCTTGCTCGAGGACACAATGACATCATGTCCAGGCTGTGTTGTGACCGCCACTGAGAACCCACCAGATCAGCCCGGATGCAAACTGGTGGATGTCGCCGGGGCGCCCGATCCCTCCCCCGGTCTGCGGCTGCTGCTCGGATTGGGGCTCTGTGCCAGACTCCTGGCGGGATAAGCTCGTCTTCTGTTTCTGCTGTGTCGGAACGATGAGAGCGCCTGTGACTTTGATTGACATGTGGTTTCTATGACAACCAGGCTGCACAATCAAGAGGGACCTCAGAAGATACTCAGCTCCGATGATGACAATTGTAAACAATTCTGGATTTCGAAAGGTGAAATGTGCGCCTCCTGAAGGGCGTGTCAAACAGTCACTGCGTACAATTTGCACATATTACACGGAAGAAAATTGGTCGTACGTGAACACACGTGGAAAGCGTGACAAAAGTTGTAGTCTCTACAAAAAAATGTTCGCAGATATAACATGAATAAACCACGTAAAGAACACGTAAACCAACATAGAACATGAACCGTGTGTGATTATTGCGCTGCTTATATACAATTCATTCATGATTTGTGCATCAATTATGTAATTTCAACGTGATATGTGCGCCGTACACGTGATATTACAGCTATACATTGGTGGTACGTGCATGGAACGTCTGTTAGACGTGGACAAGACACAAATCTTTGTGCGCAGCTCGCAAAAATCCCGTATAATTGGGTGAGATTTGCTTCATGATTGCATATAAACTAGGAAAAATATATGTAAATTGCATAATTCTCAACCGATTAACAATCGTGAAGAGCTCAAAGCCGAATTCACGTAAAGAGCCGTCGGCCGAAACCCTCGACCGTCAACTGTGGACCTCGACGAATGACAAGAAACACGTATGAATGACGTACATAACGCACGGATCACAAAAGACGGAAATTTTACACGTGGAAAATGCGAGAAATGTAAAGGTTGGCTGTAAGATGCGGCCTTAAATCATGAATGTGATCAAACACAGCAAGAACTCCCGTTTTTAGACCCATCCCAACCAAAATAGGTTTTTGTGAAGTTTTAAAAAGTTATTGATTTTAGTTTACGGTCATTTTCCCCCCAGACGTTTTAAGAGTTTGACACAAGGATCAGAAGCAAAGAAGTAAAGTGAAGCAACCATCATTTCAGATGAGTTCAGACGAAGTAAAATAATTTACGATACATTTTTAATGTCCGTTTAAATGAAGGGATGTTCTACAGACAGATGCGGAGGGCGACACGTCTGCACGCGTTACAGGACATTTCACACGCGTCGCCGTTTATGCACCGACACGCACAAGCGCACTTTCACCCCCTCCACAGGGTTCTTCTGCGTGCACATGGAAGCGGATCCGTCTGACGGCGTCGAAAGAGGGAATGGAACATTTTGCCATAAATTATGCAGGAACATGGACGCATCTGCACTTAAGGACAAACCGCTGTGGCGCACGCTCGCCAGCGTCTGTGCAGGAAACCAGACGGAGGTTCTGTGGGTCGGTGGAAACGTTTGGTAATGAAGGAGGAAGAGAACCTTCACCTCTGAGCTCACAGGTTTCATGGTTAGGCCGAAGCTTTGGCTTTGTGAAAGCGTAAAGATTTCTGCGTCTGCGGCCTCACAGATCTCCCATTATCTGTCCTCTGGAGATCAGAAGACTCTGGGACTCTCATCTGTCGTCGCTCTGTTTTCAGCGCTCAACAAGTTCAGTGGAGATTTCATCATCCACATTAACCGAGGCAGAGGGAGCTTTCAGGCTCTGCGGTGTGAAAGAACTCCGTGTTTGCACAGACAGCATGTCAGACGTGTGTCACGGTTGTCTGACAGAGCAGATTAACTTGTTTTTAAATCAGCCCTGCTTCCTCTGTGATGCCTGTTTACAGGCTGCGTTTTCATCTGTATGTTTAGCAGAGGGGGCTCCTGCAGCCCTGCATCTCCTCCTGCAGCCCTGCATCTCCTCCTGCAGCCCTGCATCTCCTCCTGCAGCCCTGCATCTCCTCCTGCAGCCCTGCATCTCCTCCTGCATCTGTGCATCTCCTCCTGCAGCCCTGCATCTCCTCCTGCAGCCCTGCATCTCCTCCTGCAGCCCTGCATCTCCTCCTGCAGCCCTGCATCTCCTCCTGCAGCCCTGCATCTCCTCCTGCATCTGTGCACCTCCTCCTGCATCTGTGCATCTCCTCCTGCAGCCCTGCATCTCCTCCTGCAGCCCTGCATCTCCTCCTGCAGCCCTGCATCTCCTCCTGCATCTGTGCACCTCCTCCTGCATCTGTGCATCTCCTCCCGCAGCCCTGCATCTCCTCCCGCAGCCCTGCATCTCCTCCTGCATCTCTGCACCTCCTCCTGCAGCCCTGCATCTCCTCCTGCATCTGTGCATCTCCTCCTGCAGCCCTGCATCTCCTCCTGCATCCCTGCATCTCCTCCTGCAGCCCTGCATCTCCTCCTGCATCTGTGCATCTCCTCCTGCAGCCCTGCATCTCCTCCTGCATCCCTGCATCTCCTCCTGCAGCCCTGCACCTCCTCCTGCAGCCCTGCATCTCCTCCTGCAGCCCTGCATCTCCTCCTGCAGTCCTGCATCTCCTCCTGCAGCCCTGCATCTCCTCCTGCATCTGTGCACCTCCTCCTGCAGCCCTGCATCTCCTCCTGCAGCCCTGCATCTCCTCCTGCATCTGTGCATCTCCTCCTGCATCTGTGCATCTCCTCCTGCAGCCCTGCATCTCCTCCTGCATCCCTGCACCTCCTCCTGCAGCCCTGCATCTCCTCCTGCAGCCCTGCATCTCCTCCTGCATCTGTGCATCTCCTCCTGCATCTGTGCATCTCCTCCTGCAGCCCTGCATCTCCTCCTGCATCCCTGCACCTCCTCCTGCAGCCCTGCATCTCCTCCTGCAGCCCTGCACCTCCTCCTGCAGCCCTGCATCTCCTCCTGCAGCCCTGCTTCTCCTCCTGCAGCCCTGCATCTCCTCCTGCAGCCCTGCATCTCCTCCTGCAGCCCTGCACCTCCTCCTGCAGCCCTGCATCTCCTCCTGCAGCCCTGCTTCTCCTCCTGCAGCCCTGCATCTCCTCCTGCAGCCCTGCATCTCCTCCTGCAGCCCTGCATCTCCTCCTGCAGCCCTGCATCTCCTCCTGCAGCCCTGCATCTCCTCCTGCAGCCCTGCATCTCCTCCTGCAGCCCTGCATCTCCTCCTGCAGCCCTGCATCTCCTCCTGCAGCCCTGCATCTCCTCCTGCATCTGTGCATCTCCTCCTGCAGCCCTGCATCTCCTCCTGCAGCCCTGCATCTCCTCCTGCAGCCCTGCATCTCCTCCTGCAGCCCTGCATCTCCTCCTGCATCTGTGCACCTCCTCCTGCATCTGTGCATCTCCTCCTGCAGCCCTGCATCTCCTCCTGCAGCCCTGCATCTCCTCCTGCAGCCCTGCATCTCCTCCTGCATCTGTGCACCTCCTCCTGCATCTGTGCATCTCCTCCCGCAGCCCTGCATCTCCTCCCGCAGCCCTGCATCTCCTCCTGCATCTCTGCACCTCCTCCTGCAGCCCTGCATCTCCTCCTGCATCTGTGCATCTCCTCCTGCAGCCCTGCATCTCCTCCTGCATCCCTGCATCTCCTCCTGCAGCCCTGCATCTCCTCCTGCATCTGTGCATCTCCTCCTGCAGCCCTGCATCTCCTCCTGCATCCCTGCATCTCCTCCTGCAGCCCTGCACCTCCTCCTGCAGCCCTGCATCTCCTCCTGCAGCCCTGCATCTCCTCCTGCAGTCCTGCATCTCCTCCTGCAGCCCTGCATCTCCTCCTGCATCTGTGCACCTCCTCCTGCAGCCCTGCATCTCCTCCTGCAGCCCTGCATCTCCTCCTGCATCTGTGCATCTCCTCCTGCATCTGTGCATCTCCTCCTGCAGCCCTGCATCTCCTCCTGCATCCCTGCACCTCCTCCTGCAGCCCTGCATCTCCTCCTGCAGTCCTGCACCTCCTCCTGCAGCCCTGCATCTCCTCCTGCAGCCCTGCACCTCCTCCTGCAGCCCTGCATCTCCTCCTGCAGCCCTGCACCTCCTCCTGCAGCCCTGCATCTCCTCCTGCAGCCCTGCTTCTCCTCCTGCAGCCCTGCATCTCCTCCTGCAGCCCTGCATCTCCTCCTGCAGCCCTGCACCTCCTCCTGCAGCCCTGCATCTCCTCCTGCAGCCCTGCTTCTCCTCCTGCAGCCCTGCATCTCCTCCTGCAGGCTCGCTTCTCCTCCTGCAGCCCTGCATCTCCTCCTGCAGCCCTGCTTCTCCTCCTGCAGCCCTGCTTCTCCTCCTGCAGCCCTGCACCTCCTCCTGCAGCCCTGCATCTCCTCCTGCAGGCTCGCTTATCCTCCGGCAAAAACAAAATATTGAAGGAGAACTCAGAAGGTAAACATTTATATTTACATTTACAATATGAATCTTTAAATTAGTCTGTGTTTTCTGTAGTCTTTGACATAAAAACAAAAATTATAGCCCTGGAGTATTTTTTAAAAAGCTCTTCTGTTTAGAGTGTGTGCTTTGATGCTGGAAGGTTGAGGGTTCAAATCCACAGTTGTGTCATTCTATAGACTCCAAAAACGCCTCCCTGTACTTGAAACTCAGTCACATTGGCGGTTACATCACCAAATGGTTCTTGAACGTGCCCATGTCTGCAGCTGAGCACTCCCCTGAGGGAGGGGGCTACATTTAACACCACTGCTTTAAATGTATGTGTTTGTTTAAAATAAAGTTAGATTTTAATGTTGAGCATGAAGAAACCAGTAAACCTGCAGAACAAACACCAGTCCTGCAGCTGCTAAATTTTATTTATTTATTTATTTATTTATTTCGTCTTCGGGTTTGTTTTTTGCACGACTTGTTGCTGTTTTATTTAAGAGTATTTCATGCTTTCTTGGTCTTTAAATGTGGATCTGGTCCAGCAAACTGGTGTGTCTTCCGTTTCTGTCTGTGGTTTTCGGACTCTCTCCTCCCTCTCAGGTCAAGCTTCCTGGGTTGTCATGGAAACGCCCCATGATTACGGCAGATGAAGGCCTGGTGTGAAGAATCAGCATCAAGGAAACAGGAAGAAGTTTCTGCTCAGGACAGATTGATAGATGTGGAAAGTAATATCCTTTGGCGCTCAGTGCTATGTTTTCTGACTGAATAGAAAAATTATAAACATTTTCTTGTTTATTTTGCAAATCGTTAGATGGAAAATGAACAAAAATACAAATGATAAGAGATAATAGGAGCTCTTCAGAAAACTGCTTCCTGATGTTTGTGACCGTCGCTGCCATCATGGATGCGGTAAAGCTTTTTCCGTCTATACTTTAAAATCGCCCTTTACTCTTAAGAGTTTTTTTTTCTCTTAATTTTGTTGATTTTTCTTTAACTTGTCTTGATGAAGGCCTGTGGTTTTGGAAAGGTTTTACTGTTACAGGTGGGGTTTATGGATCTTTGGACACAGGAGGAGTATATTTGTAGAAACACCTTTTGTATTTGAGGCTAAACTTTATTTATATTAACTAAATTTGTATAATTTGGAATGAATGAAAATGAACACATTTACTTTCTTTCTAGGGTTTGGTTGTAGAGTTGGACGTCTGGCCTGGGACCCGGTGGGAACTCTTCCACCTCCACCCTGTTCTCCGTTGGTGGTAAGTTGCATTCAGTTGAGCTAAAACCTGGTCATTCCTGTTGGACTTCAGTACTGCTGTGTTTTTTATGGGATGCCTTTCAATGCTGTCATGATGTTGATAAACAAACAGCAGTTAGGAAGCATTTAGATTTCCGCGTCTCTGTCCTGCTCTGAAGCTCTGTTTTTCTCGTTTTGGTTCCGTATTTAGTTGATTGTTTTTTCTGTCACAACTTCCGCGCTAAACCGATGGACGGCTGTAGAGCGGGGGCGTCCAAACGTTTAGCAAAGAGCGATTGGATGAGGTGAAGATTTGTGCGGTTTCCTTCTGGCTCCAAGCAAATGATGTAAATTCAGTCAACGTGTTTTCTTTTCACGATACGGACGCCGTCATGTTGGAGCCAGACGTCGTCAGTAAGCAGGATTGGGTTCGAGTTGGTCTGAGTTTCTATGGCAACCACTCTCTCCAATCAGGACTGGGCTTGTTGCAAGTCCACACCACTTGAAAGCGGGCTACACGAAATCTGTCGAATGTTTTAAACGTTGGAGCCGACATGCACCGCCTACTTTTATGGAGGCCTCTGATTGGTCGGTTTGTGACGCAAATAACTACTGAAAAGATACCATGAAAGACAAAAGAGCTGTTTGAAACGCGAGAGGGGAGGGGTCGCTCAGTCCAGTTCTCATATACAGTCAATGGATCCAACAGGTGGCCTCTGTTTGTTGCATTTAGCTCCGCCCCTTTCCCCATTCAAGGCAGTTGCTCTAACAAACTTGAGTTTCTCCTTCAGTACCTAATAAAGGCTCCCCCTGCAGATGCAGCGACGGCATGCTCCCCCACTCATTCTCAACTTTACCCCCCCCCCCCCATCCCCCTTTACCCAGAATTACACACAACAGCTGCCGTCGTCCTTTGCGAGAAAAATGATGCGTGTCCAGAGACAAATGATCTCTGTCTTTTACAACTTTTACCCCCACACAGCCCTCCAACAAACAGCTTCTGTCCCCGACAACAAAAGGACAGAACAGCAGGGAGAAGCTGAAAACTGTTTGCTTCCCTCTTCATGTTTTTGGGATTAAACTCATGAATCAAACCTGTATAGTTCTGTCCAAACAGAATTTGCAAATTTTCTGCTATAACGTGAATAATTCCTCTCAGACTTAAGGATTCATTTTAGACCCCGAAAGATCCGAGGGAAAAAACTCATCAAGCTCCTAAAGAAACTCGAGGGCAGAAGAGAAAAGGTGAAGAAGCTTCGCAGGAGCGACCGGCCAAACAAAGAGCCTCAGAGAACAGAGCAAGAACCCATCCAGGAGGTCACGAAAGGCAGAGGGACGTGTAAAGAACTGCAGGTCTTTTTTTGACTTGGTTAAGGTCAGAGGTCACATTTCAACAGTTAGAGACTGGACAAACAATGGATCCACGGGAGAGTTCATGAAGGAACGACACCGCAGGACCTGTCCAGCGTGCTCCACGCCTTCGTCCAACAGAGGCCGGGACGGGCCCAGGCCACCCTCTAACCCCGAAAGGGATGTAGCGGGTTGAGAAAGTGGATGGATGGAAGTTTTAAAGCTTCAGGTCAAAGTTTAGACCTGATGCTGGTCGTAACGGTCATGGTGAAAACCCTTCAGTGTGGCTGAACAGTGGTTTGCTCCAAGGGAGGGTATAGTAATTAAAATGGGGTGGGGGGTGTCTAAACTGTACAGGTGTCGCTCAAGTTAAATGAAGATGATTTCCAGTTTGCACTGCTGCAGTGACTGTGCCACTTGGGGTAAACAGCAGTGATTCTAGGTGGAGTTTCCTTTTATGGGCGCCAATTGGAGCGGCAAGCTTGGTGACGTTTACCTTTTGTTGACCGCTTTCGACATGCTAGCTTAGTTGACACGCTAATGCTTGGGCTGTTAGCACTGTGGTTACGAGTCACCAAGTCATCGTACAACGAGGATACCAACCATCCATCCATCTTTTGAGCCCGCTGAACGCCTTTGGTGTTGCTGGAGCTTATCCCGGCTACTGTTGGGGGAAGGCGGGGTTTCACTCTGAACAGGTCACCTGTTCAGGTCACACGCACGCTAACCTATAAAGCATGTTTTTGGACTGTGGGAGGAAACGGGAGCAACCGGTCTGCAAGCTTCCCTTCTAATCAGACTGGAGAGGAGCAGGGACCTTGTGGCCCGCCCAGTGTATTTGTGATGTCACAACTAGAATCTGAACTCGATCCTGTTTTACAAAAAAAAACTAATACCATACTATTTTTTAGCTCAGTTTTCTTTATAAATATCCTTCATGAGAAAAAAGCCACAGTAACATTTATAAAAACACAATTTTCATCAGTGAGTCTTTAAATAAACTAAATTTAAAACATCTGGCCACTTGTCTGCATCTCCAGTTGCAGTTTATCCCCCGTTTGTTCGTAGCTCTACTGTGGAGTTCATGATGAAACATTGAGTGACAATTAAGATCTTTTTTTAAAATGTAAGCTACTTTTTGTATAATCCAGTTGAGTTGGATGATCTGGAGCATTTTTAAACATTCTCCTTCATTAGATGAAACCCAGACTTCGTCTTTCTTTCTTGTTTCATTTAGCTTCTGACTCACTGAGTGTGTTTGAGTCACACACTAATCAAAGATTACCACAAATTACAACATTTAATTTTTAGTACTAGAGAACAAAAACAAATAAAAACGTCTCTTTTTTTTTTTCTTCTATTGTGTAATTTGGTGTGTCAACGCCCAAAGCTGTGGGACTGACGGCTACACGGTTTGTGTTGTTTTAATCAAACGCGTGCAGGTGCCTAAAGAGTTTGTTAAGGGTGGCGTTTTCCTCTGCGGCGCCGCGATAGAGGGAATTTCATTATGCAAATCTGCGCGTCTCCGCTGACGAGCACGGCCTCGGGCTTCTACCCGACACACATTTGTGGGAAGATGCGTGACTGCGCCGCACAGGCAGAGTCACGCATGTCATGTCGGAGTCTGGGGGACGCAGCGGTGGTGTGTGTGTGTGTTGTGATGCAAAACGAGGTTAAAAAGCATTTCCTGTCGTTTAGTCGTCTTAAATAAACTCCTGGAAACACAGATTGTTGCCTAAAATACCCAATATGTGCAACAACTGAGACACTTGAGCTAAAGCACATGCACACACAACATTTTTGTGTTTGCTGTGTGTGTGCAGAAGGTCAGCGCACACACTTCTCACACACTCTAAGGAAGATCCAGACCCCATACGGGCGTGACCCACTGACCCCACTGTCACACACTGCCCATCTGCCACATAAGATAGCTTGTGAGGGGGTGCAGAGGGGTATTGTCAGTGGGGGGGCTCAGAGGTGGGGGGTAACTCAGGACAAAACACAGCCAGAGAGAAGAATGTGTCTTCACGCTGAATTTCTGAGTTTTCTGCACAGATGTGCTGTCAAGAACCTTAGGGAGTCTCGCGGCCCCGCCCCCTTTAGAAAAAAAAACACCCACCACCGACAATGACTAAACTTACTCCTATAGACACGCCTTGCTCATGAGTCTGCTGACACCTAAACGCTAAAGAAGGCCTCCTTTTGTGAGGCCCACTACTATCCTTCACGTGGAGTCATTGAGGATAGGATGTGGGAGGGGCTAACTGGAGTAAAGCTTGAAAACTGGAGTAATAACTGGAGTCATAAAAATGTCAATTTATTTATTTTTGTATCATCAGTTTTGGTTTATTTCTGCACCGCAAAAATCCGGAAAAAATCCCTGTTGCACATTTTTATGGAGTTTATACAGTCCAAAACATTGGACTTTGATTTTAAGTAAGAAAACTGGCTCCAATCTATTGACCTCTGACCTTTATGTAAAGTGCCATTTTGAATCAAAACATTTTTCTCCAACTGCAAGCAGATGCAAAAGCGATTAATCAACTTTTCAGTTATTGATTTGATTAACAGCTAAGTCAGAAAGAATAGAATATGTTAAATCATTTCTGACTTATTTGACTTGTTACCATGGTGACAGAGCTGCAATATTTTTGGTTTGAGTTGTCGTTTGGCTACAACTCAAGCACCCTAATAAACCACTACCAAACTATATGCAATAAAGTAAAAGCATCTCCTTTAGCAATGTTTTCTCAAGCCTGAAGGGCGTGTCACACAGCCACTACATGCATTTCTAGCATTTTCCGCGTAGACATTTGTTTTTTTTGTGATAAATGCTTAATTCATAAGTGTTGCCTTCATTTTGCGCAGATGTCCGTCAAGGGTTTCAGCTGACGGGTCTTTACGTAAGTTCAGTTTTCAGCTGTTCAAAAATCCTTATCAGTTGAGAATTAGGGAATATATTTTACGTAGTTTAGTGCGCAATTATCACTAAGATCTCACGCAATCGTGCGTGATTCTTGCGAGATGCGTACACAAATTTTTTTGGCTTTCGACGACCTTTCCACGAATGTCTGACTAACTTTTCAGGCATGTACAACGGATATAATACTTTTATATCCCGTATACGGCACAAGTATCACATTCAAACTACGTAATTGATGCACAAAGAGTGAAAGTAAGAATTGAATAAAAAACAGTGCAATACTCACGCATGGTTATGGGTTCAGGTGTATTCGTGATACATCTGAGATCATTTCAAGTAAAGACTAAAAGTTTCTCCCTTTTTTCATGTATATTCAAGTATCAACCAATTTTCATCCGTGCCTTCAGATACTTGCACCTGTACAGGGGATTGATTCGTATGGGTGCTGCCGATTTCTTGGGTTGTCCGGGTCTGTAAAGGATCCAAGAGAGGAGTTGCCGCATCTCAAGGGAGATCACGGCATCTAAATGGACATCCCTGGTCGAAAAGACTCATGACCGCATTTAGTTTTCCTTGAGGCTCTAACGGCCACCTTAAGAAAATGTCCATGAAAACGGCACGATGCTTTGCCGTGCATGTGGCAAGTGGATTGAGAAACATTTGGTAAACAAATGCAAGTTGTGTACTCCTGATGGCCTACAATACCCTTACGCTATGCCCTATTTGTTAGTAAGGTTCCCGTATTGGCGCCTTACTGATCCTGCACAAATGTTCACGTACAGGGTGATGGGTAAGTGCCTGTAGGATGCCTCTAGGTTGTCTGGTCAAACTTAGATTTTCTAATTTCCTAAATTTTAACAGTCAGGCTCATGCAAGGAGCCCACATTTATCAAGTGAACGGCACTAACAGGGTTCCTTGCACAGTGCGCTGGTCTTGGGAGGGTCAAAACAGTAAACAATCCGTACAACACGACTCCATCTCACCTACTTCTCCCTTACCTGCCCTTCCGTATTTGAAAAGTGTTTACTGTGATCTGTCACCTGCAGCATCCCCGTAGAAGACGTGTTTATGAACAATTTTGAGTGGTTTAAAACCTTGTTGTTTCATGTGGGCCACTTGCATGTCGCCTACAAATGACAGCCCCTGTCTACCCTGTTTCGGTTTAGTGGACGATCAAACCACTTCCTCCTCTGCCTCACTGTGTACCTGCGCATTTGCCGACGATGCAAGTGTATGATCAAGATGTCCTCCACATTGAAAATACTAAACTACTAAATTGCTGAAGACAATCGCATCAGGCTCTAAGAATAAACACCATTTAGGAGTTTGTCACAGTTATTGCGGACAACAAAAACTGGCCAAGTATGAAATAGACTGCACGAAGGCCATAAAGCTTTATTTTGTATGGTGCTTTTACCTGTAGAATTATGAAAGTTTATGGAGTAAACAATAAGAAATAGGAAGAACACTTCCTCTTCCAGGAGGAAATGAGGGGGGTTGGCTCCATGAGGAGCGGCTGCGAAGGATGTCTAGACTCACAGGGGTGTCCAAATCAGGCCTCAAGGGCCGGTGTCCTACGTGTTCTCCAACCATCCAGCCATTGAAGCTCCTCATTGGCTAAACACACCTGATCCAGGTAATCAGCAGCAGATAAAGTAGGGTTTCTGGAAAATCAGCTGGACGCCAGCCCTCATGGCCTGATTTTGGGCACCCCTTGAGGGTACAGAAGGAGCTGGTGTCAGACGGAGGGGTGCTGCCAACTCCCATCCCGCCAGCTCACCAGGATTTAGACATGTCCCCCCACACGCCAGACACACACACACACACACACTGTCACACTGTCCTTAAGTGAACAACCCTGCCAACTGTACCATGCCCATCCCCTCCCACACCCCCATGAACCCCCGAAGGCCCAATATGGAGTCAGTCAACAGCGACAGCTCTGATGCCAAGCTTGCCCCCCCACTGAATCTGATCTGGATGATTTGAAGCGGCGAGGTGGTTGAGAATATTTCCCAGCAGCAAAGTCCATCAGGATTGTGTCTAATGCTGGGAACCGTTGGCTGTGCGGAGATTGTGTTTGATGAGACAGCAAAAGCCCTTTGTGTGTGTGTGTGTGTGTAGGCCTCATGCAGACACTCCATTCCCTTTCACGGATGAAATGATGCTTAAACAGACATTTCCAAACCTTCGCTTCACACCGTTTCTTGTGTTTTCTTCAGCGTCTTTTAAAATTCTTTGCCAAAAATCCCATAAATCCGCAATAAACCTGCTCTCAGCCAAAGCCCGCGCCTCAAAATAACTCGTACTCGGCTTAATGCCCTAATCATGTTTATGCTAATTCCATTTGTATGTAGCATGTGTACAAAATGGATGATGCTATCATCTGTGAGACAGACCGGCCTCATATTTATGCAGGTTTCTCCATTGAAAGCTGTGTTTGATAAAGGTTATATATGCAGCCCGCAGATGCATGAAATGTTACTTTTTTTGTTTTTGTTTTGTTGTTTTTCAGAAAAGCTAGGGCTGTAAATCTGATTATGAAAGAAAATTATTTTACCCTGGGGTGATTTTCATATTTACAGAGTCTGCTCAGCAAAAACTGGGAGAAAAAGCAAATATAAAATAATCCTAGAGGAGGGGAGAAAAAAGGCCAACATCAACAGTGGCAACATTTCTCACAATTTTCAAGAATTGTTTAAAAAGAAGAGATTCAAGTTAATAAATTACTACATAAAAGTTTTCTCTCGCTTTTAAGAGTTTATTAGAGGTTTTCAGATGATCGCTACGAGGCTAAACCTAGTTGTTTTAGGCTAATTTTGAACATTTGTACGTAAATGTTCATCGTGAAGGTATGCTAGGATTCTAGCACTTGCCAGTCAGTTGCAGGGCACCACAACCGCACTGGGTAAACACCAACACCAACTAGAGGAGACACCAATAACCTATAACGCATGTTTTTGAACTGTGGGAGAAAACCGGAGTAGCCGAAGAAAAACCACACATGCTCGAGGAGAACATGCTAACTCTACACAGGAAGGCTCCAGCTGGGATTCACACCAGGGCTGTCTTGCTTTGAGGTAAGAGCGCTAAACTTTACCCCACTGTTTTCTCCGGCTTATAAAAAAAAATTATTTTACGTTTTCAGATGATTGCCTTGAAGCTAAACTTTATGCTAATTTTGTATGTTAGAACGCTAACATGCACCACAACTGTGTGCTAGCATGCTAACACTTGCTAGCTTGCTATGATTAAATGTAGAATTTATTTTAAAGCAGCTCAAAAAGCAAGAATAGTATTTCTTTCAACTCATTGAAATTACTATTGTTTTTACGGACAGCTTGCGCCATCCTCTAAAAACAAAACTAAAATGCTGCTCTGAAATAATGAAGAATCTCTTTCTGGTGTGGATGTTGCTGTTTCAGTTTAACTTTCTGTAACAGACACAACAGTTGTAAAATATGTTCTTTATTTTTTTTAATATTTAGTTAAAGATGCCTTTTTCAGTGGCAACCTGGCCCAGAAGTTAGCATCATACGTCAATGAAAAACAGAACAGTTTAACATAAGAAGAAAGATGATTTAAGAAATAAAGAATAAAACTGCAAAAATAGACAAAAGTTTTACTTAAAATAAGTGTTTGGGAGAAAAATGGTTAAGAAAATGGCAGATTGGCATATTAACTCTGATTGTTTTTTTAAAGATAGTAAGGGGTGGAAGTACAGCCTTTTTTTATGGCGGAGCACAGAAGACTATCCAAATAGAAGGATCAAAAATACGTATTTCCAACAGTTTCAGGCAGAGTTTTGTCTTTATTTCATTTAAATATACTAAATATTTGGTTATTTTTGCAATACTTAAAGAAGCTTGTAATAATGATTTCTTAATTTCTGTCAATAATGATAATAATATAGATAGGGGTAAAGCTTTTTGCCTGGGGGCAGCTGCCCCCCTTGTTCCCCTGTAGCTGCGCTCCTGGTAAGGGGAGTAGAATTACAGTTTCATCTGTGGGATGCTTATGCCCAGTTTGTTGGGTTGGGTTGACTGTCCAAACATTGGATTGAATTACCAAGCTTAAAGGATTATCTGATAATTCCAAGTTGCTGCCCCTTTTACATATAAACAAACTCTAAAAGTGACTCTTTTGCTAAATCTGCTAATTGTCAGCAGGAAAGAACAACAGAACCTGAGATCCTCACAAGTCCCTTTTCACCAGTCCAAGTCAAATCCAAGCTCTTTGTATTTCACATTTTTCCAGATATGGTGATAAGTTTCAAGTCAAGTCCAAAGTCATAACACATAGTTAAACTGAATATTTTGTATAATATCATGTAGTATAATGCGAATATTTGTCAAAATTCGTTATGAGTTCCATGCTTTAAACAGAAAATGATCGTAGTGGATGTGTGACACGGTCTCTAGATCAAGTATTGTCAATAAACAAAAATGTTTCACAAAACTCAGAGTATGATTTAAGAAGAGACTGAAATGGATGGTTTATATATATTTCTGTACTTTCTGAATCAACTGACGTTGGATCAGTTTTCATTCTCAATATCAGTTTACTCCCCTAGGGGTCAACAGTCGAGCCTCTGACTTTGTTCAGACTTGCTGTTGGGATCTCTCCTTTGCCCTCCTGATGTCTGCACGCCGTTTGGCAAAGCAAACAAACCCTCAAACCGCCGTTGGTCTGCAGCGAACATGGGAGCGGGGGATCTTACAATTTGCAAAACAAACTCCATCCCTTTCGACTGTAAATCAGTTCCTATCATAAACACATGTTGGAGATGAATCATTCCTCAGTTCAGCTCTCAGTGAGGACGTTTCAGACATGTTTCCCCTCCTGTTTTCCATTTGGCTTTTTAATTGTCTCAGCGCTGTCAACAGACTATCAGGGTAATTAGCCATGACTGCACAACAACACAATCAGACAGACAGGAGTGAACTGCAGCCTCTGAACATGATATTTGGAGAGGGACGGGCTTGGAATGACTTTAGGCAAGCTGAACGCCCAAGCACGCGGACATGTACACAGCCCCCTATCCGCCGCTATTATTGTACCTTAAGTACATATGCCACACATTATATTTCCTCCACCAACCATAACCTTCCACCCACCTCCTGCTTAATCCCTCTCCCTCTTACAACTCTCTCTGGCTGCCTCACACTCTTCCACACACATGGTTACAAAACCAAAACCTCATTTCCTCTGCGCCTCCAGCTATAGGAGCATTGTTAATTGCAAGAAGGTGGAGAATAAGCATGAGTGTGCCTTTGTGCGTGTGACAGTCTGCAGGAACAGCAGATTTATGGGTGTGTGTAAGTATCTGCAAATGAGCGCATTTCTATATGCATGTGTGTGATCATTTCTGTTAAGTGTGTAGGCAGCCTCTCCAGTGCCAGTCTGGGCAAAGCTCCAGGGTTTCCTGCACCACCTGGGCATCTTGCGCCTGTCACTGGGTCCCAGCTGGAGCTGTGTTTGTGCGTGTCAGCTGAGGAGCCAGCCAGCAGCAAACACTATTGTCTTATCCGCTTTGAGTCAAGGAGCCCCCGTACACAAACAGTGTACATGTGGCTCCTTCCCCACACACTGGGTGGATTTCCTCTGTTTTTGGAAGAACAAAACAAAAAAGAGAATTTAAAAAAAAAAAAGACAAAAGGAGTTGAGACGACGAGGAACAAATGTGATTAAACGGCCATCATTGGGTTGCAGATGAAATGCGGTTGCTCAGACCACACATACACCATTAGGTGCTCAGACCATGGTGGATATGAAAGTACCTTGACTCAAAGGTCATCCGCTTCCACTGAGCAGAACTAACATTAGATTAGCTCTATAGGACTTTGTCGGAGAAAGGGAGAAAGCGGGGGGAAAGAATCGAAAGGGCATGCTGAGAAGACAAAGTAGGAGATTATTTTGACTCTGGAGTTATTGTTGTATTTGCTCTGCTGAGGTAAAGCTAAATCTAGACACATTTTTGAGGGAGCGACTTGGGTAGGAATGTCTGGGATTGAATGTTATAAAACTATGCAACTGGTATCACACCACAACAAGTCTGTACGTTGAATAATTGCACTAAAATGTAAAAATGTTCTTTTGCATTGGATGGACATTTGTTTCGATACGCAAAAGCTGCTTGGGTTTTCTGTCATAGATTTTTGTTATGGTAGCAAGCAGATCATAAAAAATGTAACAGTAAAGGCATTACTTATATCTGTGACACTATTTATGTCTACGTATCAGCTTATAAGTGTTGAGGTAACATTCAGCAGTAGCATGCTAACGTTGACACTGGTCAGCATTAGGCAGCATTAGCATCAGCATTGGGAAGCATTAGGGTTAGCTTTGGGCAGTGTTAGCATAAAGCAGCAACAGCATTACCACTGGGCAGTATTAGCATTGAGCCTCATTAGCGTTGGCATTGGGCAGCATTAGCGTTAGCTTTGGGCAGCATGAGCGTTAGCTTTGGGCAGCATTAGGATTAGCTTTGGGCACCACTGGCCTTGGCTTTGGACAACATGGGCTATGTCCGAATTCCCATCCTACTCCTTAACTACTAAAACACTATATAGTGCGGGACTCTAGTGCCCTGGATTTTAAAAGCAATTTGGACACCGTGCTCAATACTTTTTTTTCTTCTTTAAACTGCAAATATGGCGTCATCAACTTCACGAGGTGAATATCTCATTGATATGAGCTTTTTGCGACGACCATTTATGAATCCACTGAATTCTGAAGATAAAAATGTTGATGGTTTATTAAAAAAAATCATTTGTAATCATTTTTCAGCAAAAATGTTTCAAACGCAATGCATTGTGGTCTATATTAGCCAATCTAGTGAGCACCGATGTACACTGGTTTTTCGCAGAGACTTCTGGGAAATTTCTAGGGGACTTGATTTTGGAATTGTAGATTTGGAAAATGGTGAATGAAGTGAGTAGTGAAGGAATTTGGACATAGCCATTATCATTGGCTTAGGGCAGCATTAGCATTGGGAAGTATTAGCGTTTGCTTTAGACAATATATTCATTAGCTTTGGCAGCACTTAGCATTTGGTGGTTTTAGGTTAGCAATGGGCAGCATTACCAATCATACTTGTCAATTGTTGGCAGTCGCCAGATGTTAAAAAGTAAGTGTAATACTTTGACTCACTCTCCGAGGCTGCTTTAAAATGCGGTGCAGTCGATGCACTTCACCCTGTAACCAATTAATGAATGATTATCTACAAATCAGGCTGTATTGTTTTGTCATTTTTGATATAACGACGCTGTTAATGGGAAGTGTTCTATTTACATCTTGATGTTTTGGTGTAGCGTCCATCAGCTGGACTCAAGTTTGTGTATTTTTGTAAACATTCACCATGACACAAGTCATGTTCAAACTTACTCTGGTTCTCAACATTTGCTGAACTGTCTTGTTTAATGCTTCCACATGAAAACCATTGATTTCTACACATACTTAAAATGGCAGAGCTATAACTTTGACGTGTTTACCTTGGAAGCAAAAGACGATGGATGTTCTCAATTAGTGCATCGCTGGCATGCACCACTTACTGCTGTTAAACCCACTAACACCCTCAGGAAATAAACTAGTTTCAATCGATGACTGCAAAGAGATGAAAGGGGTGGTCATGTGACCCATTAATTTAAATTGAGCTGATATGAAGTTAGTTTTTCAGCTCAGTGGTCATCCCCTGATCAGATCTGAAATCGGTAAACCCGGGCCTATGTGAACGTAGTCAAACAGACCACAACCCACACCGTACTGGGACACACCCCGTAACTCAGTTCTGGAACAAACTATCAAAAAAAAAATGTATTTATCGAATATGAAATAAAATCTGTAAGGATCAAAATCACTCTTTAATCAGAAAATAAAGGGAAGATAAAACAGTTTTGAAACCAGATTGTAAATATTTTATTACAGTCCATTTACAATAATGTGAGTTTTTCCACTGAGCTGTACCGTAAGGTCCGGTCTGGTATTTTAAACTTTTCTATTATAAAATAGATCCTTTACGCCAGACTGAAGCATACCATTTCTGGGCCCCCGTTGGTCGTAGGTCCATAGCAAACTGGAATGTACAGGTTAGGACGGAGCTACTGTCATCACACGATGAAACCCATTGATTGGCAGAAGGTCATTACAACAATAGAAAGCGCCAAACCAGCACCAACATTACCAAACAGCTTTCATTACTTTTTTTTGCCTTTATTACGCAATCTTCTCTTAAACAACATTAAATATTTTGCATATACAAAATACCAAAAGCCAAATGAAAAAAAAAAAAGCTACTGGACAACCTCCATTGTTGTTGTTCATAGCTTCGCCTTTGCTGTAGTCACACTACTATGATGCAAAGCTACACAATCGGTCTACTCCCTGTATGAGCCATAGCAGTCCCACTTTGACTAGAAACGCCTGCCTGGACCATTCTAAACTGGACCAGACCGGACCGTACTGCTAAGTGGCAACAAGGGTATACTGTACGCGTTCCTTGGTGAACATCAGCTGTATTTTTTTCGATTTAATCTTTAAAATTGTGACTTTTTCCTGATAATTTTTCAACTTTATTCTTGTAAATTTATTTATTACTATTTTTAGAGTGGTGACTGTAATACTCCATCGTTGTAGCTGAATCTACCTCAAAAAGGTGATTTTATTTTCCTCTTTATTTGTTTCACCATAAACAGCCTTTTTCGGATAATGATTTAGTGTAAATGAAGTGCTGCCATATTATTACCATTTAACTGTACTGGCCATATGTACCATCTTGGCCATAAAACCCATCATCATACGCCTTTAAGTGCCAAACCATATGGCGACTGCGCACAATGCTCAAAACATTTTAGACTCATTAATTTTTCTATCTTTATCCCTCAGGTCATTATAGAGTAATTACTAGGATTTAGTCCTATAGATTATTGTAATAGTCGTTTTCTCAACATAATCCTAAAAAATCTATACATCTTTGCTCTGTAGGATGTGTTCAATAAGCTGAAGCACTGTTCCACATCTCCTTTAAATGTTTTGTCTCCTCTGGCATTAAGATGACCAATAGGTTCAGAAATGAATGTGAGAAATGTGAGAAAACAAAAAGAAAACAGATTTTTTAACTGATCATAACTGATCTGGGGTGTGTGTGTGTACTGAAGCTTCCTTTAGTTTATTAGGTTTTTTTTAGCGCGCCTGTCTGATTGGAATATCTGTGAAATGAAGCAAACTTCATTGTCTGTATTGGGTTTCAAAGTTAGTCATTCAGATCAAAGCGCAATAGTTTTCTTTGTGGGCGTGGATATTAGTACCAAAATGAATAACGGAGAGAGAAATGAGATGTTCCACGCGCTTTGATGGAGAAATCACCCTCAAAAAGACCGACTTCCTCTAAGTGAATTGAAGAACGTGGGCCAAAGCTTTGGCCATGAAAACCATTTTAAGAGCATTCACTTATGGGTCAGCCTATTGCTGTGTGCGGAATCACTCCAGGGTTGAAACAATACACCTAGCCCTGATACAATAATGCTTGTGGCCTCCGGTAGCACACACAAACACACTCTGTTATGTTCCTCGCCTTCAGTTGCCCCAAGGTTGAAACTGCAAACCTAATCACCAGACACTCAGTAGAGGCAACACAGCTGCACCGAACAAGTCGATGCTCCTCACACTTTTTGTGCATGCACATGTATTTGTGTGTGTCTGTGGTGGTCTTATGGGGTTTGGTACATTTGCTTGTGTGCCAATGCTAACCTACTTTGCAAATACAATACATACACACATATATGTATATGTATGTATATATGTGTATACATATGATAATACACATATGTGTATCGATATGTATGTGTGTGCGTGTGCTGGTAAAATAGGTGAACATTGGCATACTAGCAAACGTACCAAATACATACACATATGTATTTATACACATTTTATGTAGGTGCTTTGCAAAGATTTGTGTGGATCAGCATCAAAGCGTTGGAGTGAGGGTTAAAATAGTACATGTGCTTTCCTTTGGGTAAATTTTCAGTGTTTTTAATTATCTGTAGTTAAATCAGTCTCTGTTTGGCTGATTTATAGACATTTCAACAGAAGTAACTATATTTGGCCTTGAATGAAAAAAAGGCTTTCAGAAATATTTTAATGATAAAAATTATCTAAAAGTAGGATTGTAAGAAAGGTATTGTGATATCATAGTAAATGCAAAAAATATTAATATAACTGGTTTTGTATCATTATAGCTTATCTATAAACTATCGTATTTTATTGTTTGTTGTGCTTCAAATTGCTATTTTCCTTTTCTTTTTTACCTTTGCCTTCCTTATTTCTGCCTTATAGTCTTATGTACAGACAATAAATTGGGATTTTGAGTATTTACACAGGAAAAACTGACTCTTTAGTAAGTAAAAAGTTTCTTTGTTTCAAGAAGATTTGACTTATTGTCTGTCTTGCAAGGAAATAATCTTGAAGTTTTTCAATTGCAAAATATTTGTAGCTTGAATGAGCATGTCTCCATCACTGGAATTTGATATTAAAAAAGTAATTCTTGGTTGAACCAGTTTTTTTATTTTATTTTTTTGGACAGGTTTATTATCAGACTAGTTAGTATTTAGAGATTATTTAACTTAATGTTAATTTGTTTAAATTAAACTTAATAATAACTATTTCTTTTAAAAGGCTGCTAGAAGTTGAAACTGGGGTAACTATGGTGCACTGGGGTTCTGTCCTCTTTCCTTTTTTTTACTTCTACCCTTCCTCTCCTCTATTCTTGATCATAATTTATCATTTAGTTCTCCATGCCTCTGCCTGGTACAGTGCGATTCATGTATTGTCCCTCTTTTCCTCTCCCCTCCTGGGGAGTGGGAGTGCTTCCAGATTCCAGTTGGTTCATCCGTGCTCCAGTTCCTGACCGTTTACCTCGCCTTTGCTCCTGCTCCTACACCTGGCTGTGGATCCTGCCTCTGGCTCATCTCTGGCTCGTCTCTGCTCTGTACCTGACCGAGTACCTCGCCTCTGCTCCTGCTCCTACACCTGGCTGTGGTTCCTGTCTCCGGCTCGACTCGCGCCTTTGACTGTCCCCACAACCATGGCTGGATGAAGCTCGTCTGCTGGACTTTTATATATGTAGTTGTAGATTTAGATAAGTTAATTCTTCTCTAAGAGTTCTGGTAAATCGCCTGTCCGTCCTGGGGGAGGATCCCTCCTTCATGTGGGCACCCCTGAGGTTTCTTCGTTTTTTCCGGAATCCGTTTTTTTTGGGAGTTTTTCCTTACCGCGAAGGGGGGTCTAAGGGCAGGGATGCCAGTATAGCATAGTCAGTTTGTTAGTTCATTTTAGTATTTTTCTATCGAACTCTTTGTATTCATGATCCTTTTGAATTCATGTTTTACTTCGAAGCCCATCGAGACGACTGTTGTTGTGATTTTGGGCTATACAAATAAAATTGAATTGAATTGAATTGAATTAAATAAAATCTGCCAATGGGAGCAAGAGTTTTAGACATATTTTTGAGGGGCCTGTTTTTACAGTGCAGATTTAAAGTATTTCAAATCGACTTTTATGGCTCAAAACTGGTAACTGAACAGTGACATCTTTATTCTAAAAATATCGGGGCTGACTTTGAATTAACTGACTAATCAGCGTTTGGGTTTCTGGATTGGGAAGTGAAACAATGGATATGAAAATGAAGGAGTGGGAAGAAAAGCCAAAGATAAGTCATCCCCCCCCGAAGGGAATGGGGGAGGAAAGGAGGTGCATTTAGATAATTTATGCTCATTTATATGTTAGTAGTAAGCTAATATTTTTAAATTTAATATTATACTTTTATTAAATACTGGCATTTTATTTACAGGAGCATTGAGGTTTTTTCATGTTATTGTGTTAGCATGTTAGCTTTTGGTGCCAAAATTTAATTTGATTTACATTAACTTGAATATAAGAATTAGCAAGCCATTTGATTTGACGTAAATTGTGATTTCTTTTAACTTCAACATTATAATGCTCTGTGTGAATGGTTTATTATTTTCGTAAAATTTTTAAATCAACATTATGAAGCTATTTTTTCAGGGAAAGTGTGATTACTTTTGTTAAAACGACTACTTTAGCATGCTAGCTAGTTTAGTCCTTTACGCTATTAGCATGCTATCATTTACTCTTAGATTCTTCAATCATATTTTTTTAAATCAGGAAAGACCTGTCACAATTCAAATCGATTTCAATCATATTTACTAGGGGGGTTAGAAAGAAAGGTAGAAAAAATTCTACCTTAATATTAATACGCATTTCATTGTAATAAAATAACATTCATTTTATTTAATTAATGCAATGTTAAGCACTGCAACTGTATTTCATGTATACAAGTTGCTTTTACTTAAGCAAATTCATAGTACTTTTATTTTGTAACTTAAAATATATTTGTTTCTTAAAGGGATAGGTCAACATTGTTAAAATAGTTAACAAATATCTAACAAAATATTTTTCAGTATAAAAAAAATAGAATCAATGTGCCTTAATCGATAAGGTTCTAAAACTATGATTGAGGAAATAAAGTGGTATTTATTTTCAACAAATACAAAGCACAGCAATCTGCGTTTTGATATGATACTGGCAGCAACATAGCACAGAGTGTCGGTTCAGTACCCATGCCAAGTAAAAACTAAGTAGTGCATGTCTCATGACAAAAAAACAAGCTGCTTCTCGATGACATCTTGTTGTGCGGTCAAGATCTGCTCAAAGAAGCTCAGTCTAGTGTGTTGCCAACTAGCGGTTGAAGGTTTTTGTGAAAAACAAGAGTCAGACGCTGAAGGACGCTCATAAAAAATTAAAAAATATCGTCCTGACAGCATTTTGAATCGATACAAATATCGCCAAATGAACTATTGCGATATATCGCAGCATACATTTTTTTCCCTTTACGCCTGATATTTATAATTCTGGAAAGGTGCACTTCAACCTGATGTGACAGAGCTGCACTTTAAATTCAAAACCACTACCTTTACTTTTTTAGTTGAGAGCAAATTAAATCCTCCTCATTGTTGACTAGACAGGTCTGCAAAAAGGTCAGTGGCGATTAATACTACAAAATAGATAAAGATAATGAGAAAAATGGAAATTGTGAGTGTAAAATAGAAAGGTATTATGCAAAAACAACGTGATTGGTTGCAAATAATTACATCTGCAAAGCAAGTATAAACACCTCTGTTTTACACAGTATAGAATCTAAGGTAAAAAGCGATCTTGTCAACATACATCTGACACATTGTTAGAGGCTGTGGGCTGGATACAGTAGATCTGCATGTTTATTATTCTTGTCCCACGCACTGTATGCTCTGTTGCTCCCTCTTTTCATCTCTGAGCCGGCTTGCTTGAAGGACCGTCATTGACTGTCAGATGCTGTTTGAGTTTGTCAGGCTGCAGACTCTGCAGAGGGATCAATTAACATGTGCGTTGTTGTTGTGTGCTGCTGCGGCCAAGTTATGTAATTTCTTACTCTGTCTTTTGAACTGCTGTTTACATACATTTGAATATTGTCTGGTAATTGCTACTCAAGTTTTACAAGAAGCCACAGAGGGCAGATTTGGATCTTGGGGAGGGTTTAGAACAAAAGTGGTATCAAGTCGCTCATTGGGTGGCAGTATAGTGATCAAAAAGTACACCTTAAGCCTTCAATGCTTTGTACACATCGGGCATGTGATGCGTGTTCAAAAACACACTAAAAGCGGAATATTGTGTTCACACTGGACTGTTGCTGCTCGATATAAGTGCATGCACTCACAGTTGAAAGAGAATTGGTGCGAAATGTTGACATGGTGGAAATATCACGAATCGTGCTCAATTGTGCTTTCACAGCTCTATTTTAATAAGGCCGTGTACAATTTGCGGATATTGGACGGATGAAAGTTTGTCATAAGTGTATGCGGAAAAAGAGAGAAAAGATGTTGTCTTTGCGTGAAATTTTCACAGAGGAATCACGAAAGAACCATGCTAAAACCACAGATGAAGTACGAATGAACACAAAGAACACGTTCAGTGGATGCCCGTGTCATACATAGAGCCTGAAAAGGGTTTTAGAAACTGGCGTAGCGTCGCGTGGATGTGAGAGTTTTAACAGCGGTAGACCAAAACGCACATGTGTGTTTACGTGGATGTTTATTGACAATAGTTGCTTGAACACGCATTGCGGTGGGCAATGTGAACATAGCTTAACACCGGGGAAATCGTCGGCGAAACCTATATGACACATACCGTTACGCTTGAGCTATTCACACCGTGAACCAGCTGATTCTGACGTGGAGAAAAGCAGTTTTTCATATCGACTTTGCACCGATATGCAACACATTGCTAACATAAAGTGCTGCCTAACGGCTCAAATCTGCTTTCGTCTGTGACTGATTTAGCACATTGCAAGAACAATTCACTTCTGTAAAGTGTCACATATCAGCTCAAAGCTTCTTTTCTCAGCTTCAGAATCTGCTGGAATTATGTTCATTGTGTAAACAGTCGAAGAGTTGAAAGTAGAGTAGTTGGAAAAGTGGCAACATTGGAGTTAAAGGTCTGGTGTAAAAGCCTTCAAGATTCCCGCAATGCTTCACATTGCATAGGTCCCGTCTGGGTGTGTTTGCACATAAAAAACTGCTCCATATGCTTGGCAGCAAGTCTCTCAGTTTATGTTTTGTTGTTTTGGCAATATGTATGTGTTTATGTATGCCAATGTGTGCTAACTGTATCTGCTGGCACAGATGCACACACTACTGTGTTTTGACCATTTACACCAGCAAATTACATGAAGGATTTTTTCTATTTAAACCTTTCCTTCATTAACCTGTAAACACGAGTCTCGATTCCTCCTTTGGCTCCATTTTCACCAACAAAGAAGGACCAAGCAGTGAAACTGTAACTGTAGGAAGCAAGAAAGTGGCCTTAACGTGTTTTTGGACTTTCCAAGAAGCCTTGAGGTCACTGCCAGCATCCCTGGTTTCAGCAACAGGTTGTGTCTGATTTCCTCCAATACTCACTAGTGTACCACGGTGTTCCGTCGTTTATCGCAAGGGTTATGAAATCTGTGAAGTATGATTACGGTTGTTTTAGTGCGATAAAACTCTTCAATACAAATTTTCTACTCTTTCCTCAAACAGACATGAACGTTTTTAACACTTTTCTCTCTTGGTTAAACTCTCAAAGTTCAATCCTTCATTGAAAAAAATGCAAGTACAGTATTATAGATGGAAAAGAAAGATATTTTATTATAAAAGGAATGGAAAAACGTTTTCTGTGTTTTACGCATTATGTACAGGAGACACGACAGGCAATAATTGACAATGTTCTACAGTCAATCGAGACGCAACGCGCTGTTTAAAAAAACGAAACTAAACATACAAAATTTTTCTGAAGAAAATCTACAAAACAGCGAGAACACGAAAGATGGACCAAGATGTAGGGAGGGACCACTGTCTTTAGGGCATTCACCATTTTTTCAGGGTACACAATTTACATTTCCTAGAAATTTCCTGGCAGACTCCTGAAGCCTCGGTGTGCATTGATGCTCGCTAGATTGGCGAATATATACCACAATGCATTGTATTTTGTAGGTATTTAAATGTATTTTTTATAAATCCTCCAAATTTTCCAGAACACTGGATACAGTCCTGCACTTTATATAGTCTTATAGGTGTAAGGGAGTATTGAGGGAAATTAAACATAGTCTAAATATGAGAAACTGTGTTTTTATGTTGAAAAAACATAGACAGACACTTTTAAAGTCAGTTTTAGCATAAACTTCTCATTTTTGTTCTCCACCCATCCATCCTCTAGACCCGGGGGAGGGCAAACTACAGCCCGGGGGCTAAAGCAGCCTGTTAAACTATTTAATCTGGCCTGCCAAACTTGAAAAATTAACTGTACATTGATATTCAAAAATAATGTTTCATTGTCCTTGTGATTCTTGTCTCCCCAAAGATGGTGCTCTACAAATAAATGTACCTTTGCTTAGGCGCACAAACATGTTCTGAATTCAAGTGTCGTTGGAAGATTTGCTTTTTTTCTGGCGTTCTTGTGTTTTCCGAGTCGGACAGGCATTTTTCCGATTTTTCCAACACCACATGAACAAAGTTTTTCTCTAATTTTGCATTTTTCCCTAAGGGACAATAATCTATAGGTCTGATTGGCACTAAAATGAAAAAAAAAAAAAACGCTTTTGGAGCAAAAATTACAAAATGTTTTGTTTCAACCCAAATTAGAGCATGTTTTTGTCCAGATTCTGTGTTCTTTCTTTCTTTTATATGGTAGGTTACCAAAACACTCCATTATACCACATATTTGCTCTTGGTTTGGCCCTTCTGTCAAATTTTAGCACCTGTAGTTGCCTACAGCTCAGAAAGTTTGCCCTTTTTTGCCACTTCATTTCCATTCTGGGAATCAGCCTACTGATAGCTGATGAACGAAATCGGTGTAGACAGTGAAATGTTTGCCTGTCTATTGCAGGATAACACAGACAATCGGACATAGTCACATTCACACCTAAGGGACAATTTAGAGATACCAATAAACCACCACACTATTAACCCTTGTGCTATCCTATGGATGACCCGATCCTTACTTTGATGTGTTCTCCCTACCATGACAAAGGTGGATAAAGGTGGAAAGATTTCATGTAATCATGGACATCAGTGAAGATCACAAATCATTGAAGAAAAAAGGTTCAGAGCACTGTCTAGTGGGTCTAGATGACCCAACTCCCAACATTATAGTCCCTAGGATAGCACAAGGGTTAACTAGGCATGTTTCTGGACTGTTGAAGGAAGCCGGAGAAAACCTGTGCATGTCTGAGGAAGAACCCAACTGGGGTTTGAACTAGAGCCTTCTTGTGCTGAGGTGAGAGTGCTAACCACTACACCACTTTGCAGCTCCTTTGAACACCATCTTTCATTTAAAGACGTACCTCTGAAAGCCATAACCCCATGCCCTAAGACAGTTAAGGAGCCTTTTTTGAACGCATGGTTGTATCCTTGAACGTGTTTTACGGCGCCGTAAATCCATCCACGCTCTCCATAAGTACTATCAGTGTCAGAGGCGGCGAAGGCGCTTTAATTCTGCGGTTGATACAATAATCACTGAATGAAAGGAATCCCTGTAAGCAGAGCCATCAATCACCAACCTCAGCCTTGACTCCACAAAAGACATCTTCAGATGTGATGAGCTCGTTTCGGCTCGGCGTGGAGGTCGCAGGAGTTGTTCAGTGGAGAGCGGCGGCGAGTTGCCCATTTCACCAGCTCTTCCTTTAGTTCTGCAACGTTAAACAGCTGCCCGACTCTACGATGAAGGGCAAACTGGGCTGTCAAAGCATCAACTTGTCCCACCCCCGCGGAGGATGATTGAATATTTACGCTCATTTAATGTTACTGTCCGAGAGACAACAGTAGACAGAAACAGACGTATCTGCGCAGGCAGACTGGTCTACCCATTTAATTAAGCACCCTATGAATTATTCAGCTGGAGCCTCTGGGCTGAAGATAATTATAACGATCAGGATAATAATGTTTATTTTCCTTTTTATTGTATTAAGACATCAATATCTCTGCAGTGCAGTGCGGACGTTTTGCAGCAGCCTGAAGCGCGCCACTGGAATATCTGAGTGCGTCTTTGCGCGAAAACTTCTAATTACCCGTCTTCATGCGGATGTGGTTTTTTATTTTTTTTGGGGGGGGGGGGGGATCTCATTTCCGAGATGAAACTATGGATTGATTTGCGTAATCCTAAGGTTCGCCGGTGCAGTTCAAGTTTGCAATTACACACCTGTGACTTAGGAAATTACAGGCGCTCTAACTATTGGATTAAAAAAAAAACACACACACAACCAGTAACCCCTCAGTTTAGCGGATCAATAATATCTAATGTGATTACAGTTCAGATGTGGAGGCACAGCAGCTGGGCTCGGTCCTATGTGGCTTCTATCAGGTTCTGATTAGTCAATGATTGTCTATTCTTTGGCAGCCATATGGAATCAGCAGTCTATTCGCTGCCACTGTATAGTCATTGATTATCCCCGGCGACAGATGGAGGAATAGTGATTGTGCTGCATTGTTGGTCTGCGCTCTAATATACTGCAACACACTGGGTAGTCTTTTCTAAATGGATGCAATTTGCTTTTTTCTCAGGAGATCATTGTAAATCCTTTCCTTTTTTATTCCGTAGCTTTGACTCTAAAGTGAGCCGAGAGCTAAATTTGTTCCTCTGATGTCAAAATAGTCCTTTATGCAGCTGAAGATGTGGGTTTATTTGCTTTTGACACAGTTATACCTGGATATAAGAAAAAGTCCAAATGATCTGAGTTTCTTGTTCCACTTTATGATGTTTATACACCGGAGTTACAGATAAGGCTATTCACAAACACAACTGCCGGCGCGTGATGGGGAGGCAGACGTTTTTATTGAAAATCAGTGGCATGGTCATTAATGTAGGCAGTCGGGCGGGGAGGATACATTATAAAAATGGGCGACAGTTGGGCGGCCGCTGGGCAGTGGCAGCAGCTCTGATTGGACGATGTATAAATGTCTCCAGACAGCAACCGTCCATATCAAGTGCCATTGGTTGCCAACCTCCTGGTAGCCCGTCACTGGACTCCCACAGCGCGACCTCGATATGTGCCACTAACCGATGTCGCCAGAAGGTTGTCACTTTTTTCTTAAAACCTCTACACCAACAGCCGAATTTACTGAAGAACCTGCATTTAGTTCACAGCGCAGTGGCGATTTTGTGTTAACGGTCAAAGAGCAATGGTGGTTCAGGGAGTGTGCGTTATTAAGGTGTCACTTAAGACATCGGTTACCAAAAACTTAATGATAAAACGTAGCAGTTTCTCCAAGAGCCAGGAGGAGGGGGTACAGACCAGAGACTGCACAGCAGATCAGGACCAGTGTAAATCCGGGGTTACTTTCCGGATGGGTAGCTCGCTTGGTAAGGAGAGAGGCTACCATGCAGAAATCCGGGGTTCGATTCCTGGAGGGGAATGAGCAATGGTACTGGGGGCACTTACCATATCAATGGCAGCAATTAACATCACTCAGTGAGGGTCCTTAAGCAAGACCCTTAACGCTACTGCCTCCAGAGCGCAGTTCGGCTGCAGCTCACCGCTCCCCCAGGGGATGGGTCAAATGCGGAAAAGAATTTCCCGATTGTGGGATACATAAAGTATCAATTATTATTATTATTTCACTCAGCTGATCCTTCCATATCTTTCAGTGTGTCATACGCCCTTTGACGTGGTACATACCCAAAGTCAAATTAGCCTTTTTTTTACCTTTTGATTTCCAGGCTTAAAATGGGAATTGTCTGAAATTGGGACATTGGAGCCAGAAGCCTCTACTTCCTTGTAGAGATGTGTTACTCAGTGACAAAAATCTGCAAAACTGCAACAGGTTTGCCAAACCCTTTAACTTCTTTCTGGTTTTAACAAACTAAACGTAATGAATTTCCCCAACGTTTTGGACTTCTTTGTGGTTCACATACTTATGTCCATCACAGGCTCAAAGTCTTGCATTATTTTCCCCCTAATGACCACTTCTAAGAGAAATTTGTTATCCAAATTGTTTTACCATTGCAGTGACTTTAAAATCAGAAACTAGGAACTCCTTCCAACACATTTGACTTTCAAGATATTTTGGAAGCTCCTCATAAACTTGGTAAACACACAAAAAAGGAGGAAAAATGCCCAAATATCTCAGTTTGAGGCCAAAAATCATTAAAGTTCCACCATTTATCCTTCTCGCTGTCATCACCAAAGCAGAGGGAGTCTGTCCAGCCCTCTGGAGAGGCCTTGCCCCACAATGGCCTCTCCCTCTGGGCTTCAGGGCAGACAGAAGTCCATCTGTGGAGCTGGATCTGCTGGGGAAAAGCCGCCAGTCTCTAGGGCTGATGGATGGCCAGGGCGGACAGTTTGTGAGACATGCGGGCGGACACACAAACACATGCAACAGCGAAGTGAACAACAGACTGAATATGTGTGTGTGTGTTTGTGTTTAAGAAACTTGAGAAATTCATGTCCCCTCAGCATCCGCCTCATCTGATTAGCTGCCTTGAGGGGCTCTCAGGATCAATACCTGACTCTGGCAGCCTCCCCTTGAGCCACACACACAAATGCACGGGAGTTCATTTTGGCCAAGCCGTCAATCACCACTTGGGGGACAGCTCCAGTCTGGACTAACCAATGGAGGGGGCTTACACTAGTGTGTGTGTGTGTGTGTGTGCTTATGCAGATGATATATGACTCGCCGGTTTCCTCCATCTGTCTTTTACTTGCGAGTCGCAATTAGTTCATGTTCCTTGTTATCCCATCAATAACGCCAATAAGCGCAGGTGGGCCGCTGTCAATAATCTTTAATCCAGATTTTTCTGCCCTTTAAAACTCATTTAAAGTCTTGCAATGACCTGGAAAAAAAAAAAAAGAAAACACTCAACTCGGAGGATCCGAACTCCTCCAGCCCGGATGATGTCACCGCAGCAGGCCGCACTACCCAATATTAGGTTAACTGCTGTGCTCAAGGGCACTTTGACTTTAATGTGAAGGGAAGTATTTTATCATCCAAATTTTCCCATGTGGTTCCGTAATTGGAGCGGCTGGAACAAAAGAACCATTAGGCAGCCACCTGCAGCTTTATGAAGTGAAGACATGGAGTAATGAAAGTAGAGGGTTTTTGAAGACATGCTGAAGAAACACAACACTAAGAGCAACTTTACCAACTTAAACTTAACGCACGTTCAGTAAACAACGTTAGGGACATGTCAACTCTGAAAAAGCATTGCAGCGATCATTTCTCAAGATGCTTTTGCTCTTAGACCAAAAGAAACAGGACTTCATCTCTTGAAGGACAAGGTGGAAACTCGTCAGTTTAGATGAACGGACACATATGTTTGAATGTATTTAAAGTCTGTCTGTTACTAAAGACATTTATCTTTTTCAATAAAGATAGTTGTATTTCTAAACTCTGATTGATGAACTCAGACAGAGCTGTGCGACAGACTCAAAGTTTAGCTAAACGGATCTCTTTTGTCTGGACCAAAGTGACCTCAGCCCGCGCGTATCGTGGCGAGATCGCCCCTCTTGGTCATTTCTGGTGCACTGCTTGTCCATGCTAAACGGAAACAGCGTGCTTGACAAGCAGCCTGTCCACCCACGGCGATTATCGCCCACAGCCTTGTAATCTCCACAACTGCTGCATTTAACCCCACCCACTCAATTTCTCAAAGACACGCATGCTTGAACCCATGGCATCACCCTCCCCAAGAGGGATGTCCTGCCACAATGACGCCGCCCACGATGCTGTCACTCACTTGAAGCTCCGCCTATCCACTCTTCGTTTTTGACACTTGGGGATGGAGCGCCCACGCATGCCAGTTAACCTGCTAATGAGGCGCCATGCGTAGCGCTGAGGGTCTCCGGCCTTGCCAAAAAAAAGAAGGTCAACCCGTCTGTGTCTCGTTGTGTTTTTCTCTGCCCACAGTGTCAGGCTGATGAACTCCCTAAATAACTGACTGACTGAGTTAAAACCCTGCGGTTTGGAGGGTTAGCTGATGGCGGGGAGGGTGGGGACACTCCAGGGTGAAGAAAGCAAAGCGATAAGACTAAAAAGCTGGGTCACTGAAACAAAGTATTAAGAAAATGCCAACAACACTGCAAAGATTGCATTAATACATTTTGAGCCATAACGCCAAACACACCTACAGTACATATGTATTCTCAGGTATATATAATAATAATAATAATAATAATAATGGATTGGATATGTCTGCGCTTTTCCAGACGTTCAAAGCGCTTCCAGTGTTATTCATTCAATCCTCATATATACTTGGTGATGGTAGTTACTGTCTGGGGCAGACTGACAGAGGCGTGGCTGCCAGTTTGCGCCCTCTGACCATCACCGGGGCATTCATACACACTCACACACCAGTGGAGCTGCACTAGAGGCAGGGAAGGTGAAGTGTCTTGCCCAAGGACACAACAACAGTTGGCTGGGGGGAGCTGGGATCGAACCGGCGACCCTTCGATCATTGGACGACCTGCTCAATTGCCTGAGCCACTTTGTATTGTGTAATTGTGTTTATACCATGGTCCGTCCGTCCGTCCTCTTTCGGCTTCTCCCATCAGGGGTCGCCACAGCGAACAAGTCGCATGGTAAACTTGGCAATGTTTTACGCCGGATGCCCTTCCTGACGCAACCTTCTCAAACCGGGCTTGGAACCGGCTGAGGTAGAGAAGGGAACAGGGAGCAGCCCGGAGTCGAACCCTGGTTTCACGGACGGAAGGCGCCGCAAACCAGCACGAGCTAAACCGGCTCCCAATTGTGTTTATACCATGGTCCGGGTGAATATTCGATTCTGATTGGCTGCTTGGGGTGCATTAAAACCTGATAACTGCACGGTGAAAAAAAGAAACTTAAAAAGAAGTTCCAGTCACCTATCTTAAATGTTCTGTATCACTGCGCCGGGTTCTTTAAAATAACCTTTTGCTTCATCATTTGGACAAAAACATGCGGTAAGAGGAGAATTTTCCCTCTGAAATGATGCTTTATTCAACCCCTCGGAAATATTAGCATATATATATCGCTGAATCTTGACTGAATCTGCGTGACGCAGACTATTTGTTAATAAATAGTCCACTTTTTGTGAGAAAAGCGATCCAAATCGGAAAAAAAACAGAATTAAGGACTAAAAACTGGTTAATATGTATTGCTTTTGTAAGTGACCATGGTTAAGCGGGTTAATGGCCGACGAAGTGTGCGTTTATTACTTTTTAACGCACTTCGCGAAAGGACGGTTCAGGCTTCCACAGCATGCGTTAAAAATTAATAACGCACACTTTGTCGGCCATTAACCCATACATATATAGTATAAATACATATATGCATATAAAAGGTAAGTAGATATGCAATTATATATGTGTGTCATACGCCCTTTGACGTGGTGCAAACCCAAAGTCAAATGAGCCTTTTTTTACCTTTTGACTTCCAGGCCTCAAATGGGAATTGTCTGAAATTGGGACATTGGAGCCAGAAGCCTTTACTTCCTTGTAGAGATGTGTTACTCAGTGACAAAAATATGCAAAACTGCAACAGGTTTGCCAAACCCTTTACCCTTTAACTTCTTTCTGGTTTCAACAAACTAAACGTAATGAATTTCCCCAAATATTTGGACTAAATCTACTTTGTGGTTCACATACTTATGTCCATCAAAGGCTCAAAGTCTTGCATTACTTTCCCCCTAATGACCACTTCTAAGAGAAATTTGTTATCCAAATTGCTTTACAATTGCAGCGGCCCATATATATATATATATATATATATATATATATATATATATATATATAAGAAAATGAAATTTTTCCTAATATCCGATGATTACAAAAACACAAGTAGAAGAGTGTCTGTAAATAAAAATAAAATCAGGAGTCAAGTAATTGATTGGGATTGTCGACATGCTGCCTGGAATAATGTCAAATCATCAGTCAGAAAGCGTTCTGCAAATGTCATTTGGAGAAAAAAAAAATTAATAAGGCCTCTGAAAGATTTAATGCAGCAAAACAAGCTCTTCATCAAACGTTTCTCAGCTTCAGAGCAGCAGCTAACCCCGTCCCCCGTGGAGAAAAATGATGACCCTGAAACGAATCATGATTGAGCTTCACCGCTGTGATAATAACTATAACAGCAGATTAAACAACATACTGTATGGGAATGTAACTGATTGCAGTTTGGTGGAAAGTCGCAGCTTTTAAAAATAGTTGAGAACTTTTCTGCAGCCGTTAACTGCAGGTTGAAAACAAACAGACAATTCTTAAAGCTGTGTTTTATACAATGCACTGTAGTGTGAAGAATAAAGACACACTTTGTGGTGTAACTGCAAGAAACAGGTGTGAAAATCACACGCAATCGCTAGTAACACAACTCAATGAGTTTCTTAGATGTCATGTTGGAATGCGGTAAATCTCATTTTAAGAGACAAACTTTATGACAGAAGTTCAAAATATTTCCAAAATATTTAAGAGGCTTTGTTGACGGGACAGCAAGGTGTTTTTAATGTGTTCAATACGTTTTTGCTTAAAATCGTTGAAGAAATGAAGCTTCAAGATGTTTTTGGTTTCCTGCCCTTGGAGCCAAAAAATACATGTTTTTGACTTCCCGACTTATGTAAACTAAAAAAAAAGAAAAAAAGGAAGGTTTGAGACAAACTTCTGTGGCTATTTCGAGAGAATCTGCATGTCCAAAGTCCGGCCTGTGGGACAAATACGTTGGCTGGAATGAAGAAACACAAACTTGACAATTATTGTAGATAACAAGCGATATGACATTTATTAGAAAAAAAAAACTTATTTTATTTACAATGAAGTCCAACTTACAGTTAAAGTCCCACTCCGATCATCTTTTGTTCTACAATAAAAATGTTCCCTGTGGCTTTTTAGTTATGATGATGCCGTTTTTTGCCAAAATCAATCAAAAAACTTGTCTTTTTCTAGAACATAGTTTCAGCAGAGCGGCGGGAGCTCATTAGAAATTGTGACCATTGGCGCAGAGAAACCACGCCCCCTTCGCATCACCCATAACTGAGAGCTGTCTGTTTACACTCTCTCCCGTTAGCTCACAGCCTCTCACACCCCCAACCTAACACCACAAAAGCGACAAACATGGCGATATATCCAGCTGCACAGCTCAGGCGAGGATTATGAGCTTGTGGCCCGCCCAGTATTTTATCTTATACCATGGTCCGGGTAAATATATTCGATTCTGATCGGCTGCTGGGTGTGCATTAAAACCTGATAACCGCACGGTGAAAAAAGAAGTTCCGGTCACCTAGCTTAAATGTTTTGTATCACTGCGCTGGCTTCTTTAAAACTACCTTTTACTTCATCATCTGGACAAAAACAAGCTGTAAGAGGAGAACTTTCTCTCTGAACTGATGCTTTATCCAACCCACTGGAAAGATCAGCATATATCGCTTTATATCGCTGAATCATGACTGCAGCGGTGGTGCTGCAATATGTTACGTAACAAATAGTCCGCTTTTTGTGAGAAAAGCGATCCAAATCGGAAAAAAACAAGAATTAAGGACTAAAAACTGGTTAATATGTATTGCTTTTGTAAGTGACCATGGTATAAGCGGGTTAATGGCTGACGAAGTGTGAGTTATTACTTTTTAAAGCTCTTCGCGAAAAGCAGAAGTTCAGGTTCAGGCTTCCATGGCGGGGCTTAAAAAGTAATAACGCACACTTCGTCGGCCGTCAACCCTTACGTGACACAGAGGACATTTCAAACAGCATTTTTCCTCCTTTCTGCATTCACAACGATTTGAATGAAGAAATCCTCAGAAATGTAATTTTGAGCTTAATTTTCATCACAAATGTCCAGTATTTTTAAAGTCAACATTTCATGTGAGTGGGTCTTAAAAACTCCAGACTTTTGAGCATCTCTGCCTTTTGGCTCCATGTTTTGTGAGGCACGACCTATGAAGCACAGATAGTGTGAAAGACGAGCTCCGACGCTTCAAAATCCAAAGAGGCTGTTGGAGCCGGTCAGACCCCCCACGTGGCACAGATTTTTCTCGTGGTTTTAGGTTTCCAGTTGTGTCCCATCAGAGTCCAGTGACAAACAAGAGTCAAATTTCAAAGAGAGAGAAGTTTAGAAACACAGACTGCTCTTGGAGACGAAGCTCCCATTCTTCCGATGACATTTAATTTTGAAGCTCCTGTTGTGTTTTATCTATTATTTACTATGAAGCCTGCTAATTCAAAAAGACGAACTCGGTGTTTTGCTGGTAAACCCACATCCTCCTCCTCACATTGTGATGGTGTAAGAAGTATCTCAGAAATCCGTGAAAAAGTGGTTACCATTCCTTCCAGCTTCTGTTCTCACTGCACTCAGCCTCAGAAGGAACAATTAAAGAGCCACTCTAAGGAAAATCTGATTTTTAGTGTTGTTTTTAACATGATCTTGTGGTTTAGAATAGGAAGCTTAAAATTTCATTTTTTGAGTATTTCTTTATTGAAATTGTTGCGAATCAGGAGCAGAGGATAAAATACTGTTTGGGAAAGATCGTAAAAAATACGCTGGGCTGTGTCTGAATTTCCACCTTACTCCCTAACTACTAAAATGCCTCCCTGCTTGACACTCAGCTTTAACCCTTGTGCTAGGCACTTTAACATTGGGAGTTGGGTCATCTAGACCCACTAGACAGTGCTCTGAACCTTTTTTCTTCAATGATTTGTGATCTTCACTGGTGTCCATGGGTTACATGAAATCTTTCCACCTTTATCCACCTTTGTCATGGTAGGAAGAACACGTCAATGTAAGGGTGGGGTCATGGGATAGCATGAGGGCTGATGGGTTGGAATAGGGGTTTAAATCCACCAAATGGTTCCGCGCGGCTGTGTCTGCAGCTCTCCGCTCCCCCAGGGGATGGGTCAAACGTGGAGAACAAATGTCACACACAGATGTGTGACACTGTGATGTGATTTAATGTATCGTCTAGTGAGCATTGATGCACAGCGGTTTTTAGCAGACACTTCTGGGAAATTTCTAGGGCACTTGATTCTGGGAATTGTAGATTCGGAGAGCACTACAAAATGGCGAACACACTACACAGTGCACTATATAGTGAGTGGTGAAGGAATTCGGACACAGCCATGGTGTCATATGATTCCCGCCGGGCACAAACCTGAATGATTCATTTCTCTTTCACCATTGATTTTCAACCGGTTGATTCTACAGTGATTTGAAAAAGATGCTACCCAGATGTCACTACCAAATCTTAATAGTCAAGGTTTGGTTGCTTGAATGCGCGTTGTGAACACAGCATTAGGTTGGGGTTGTAAGCTAGCAGGGAAGCTAAAATTGGCTGACGGGAAGGGGGGGCGGGTTTAGTCCGCACCAAAGGTACCACCCACAACTCAGAGGTAAATTTCTAATGAACTCCTGCTGCAATGCAAAAAAAAAAAACGATGTCCAAGAAAATGACGTTTTATTAAAATCTTTTCTAAAAACATCAAAATAATTAGGAACGCTTTGTAAATGGATCAAAAGATGATCAGAATGGGACTTTGAGACCAAGTGGGGCTTCATTGTTTCTCCTGCAAACCTGATGGGCGGCGGTTCCACCAGCGTCGGACGTGCCTCGCCCTCCCTCGTCTCCCTTGGCCTCCTGCGAGCGCCAGTCGGTGGGTGACGACGGCGGACACCAAAACACTTGACTGCACAACTGTTTCCCTCACACTGAATAAATTAAGAGTTCATAAATAAGCAAATAAATTAACGAATGGATGGGAGGAGAGAATGGGAGGAGAGGAACGGGGGGCAGGAAAGAACTTTCTCATCAGAAAAATTTAATTTCTCACTCCGACACACACGAGAGTGAGGGGAGAGGGGCGGGAGCAGGGTAATGGATGTGGGTGTGTTTTAAAAACGTGTGTGAACAGGACGCAGCTTTTCTATCACACTCTCCTGAGCACAGACATGTTTTTTTTTCTTCTCTGAGATCCACATCTGTGCTCATTATTGAACACAGCCGACGCTGGCTGGCTGACAGAGGGGTTACACGGAGCCTCATGCTGGAGCTGATGCAGTTTTAATGCAGTTTACTGATGTGTTGATTACAATCCGTCAGAGTGGCCTGAGACACATGTTAGCACTTCTGCATGTCACCCTACAGGGAAAACCCAGAAATGCAAAGTTCATTGTGTCTTTTCTTTTAAAGACCCACTCTAAGGAAAATGGTGTTTTTTATTTTACATGTTCCTGAGTAGGCCTGCACAATATACCGCAAATTTATCGTTATCGCAATATCCAGCTCTGCAATATGCATATCGCAAAAGACGGCGAATATCGCAATAAATCGCAAACCCAAAATGTGTTAAAACAATCTTCTAGCAGCTTGAAGCATTTAACACATCAAATAAATCCCTTTATGCTTCTACCAATCAGATGGACGCCTTCCCATTGTTGACCAATCAGATGGAGGCCTATTATGTTAACCCTGGTCCTGAAGAGCCTCAACCCTGCCTGTTTTCCAGCTCTCCTTAACCAGCTTGCTGTTGATTGGCTGACTCAAGTGATTTCACATCCTGATTGACTGAACACACCTGATTTTGGTTATCATTATCGAGCAGTCTAGGGAGAATTGGAAAACAGACAGGGTTGAGGCTCTTGAGGACCAGGGTTAGCCACCCTGACGTTTGTCCCCCATGTCGATGAGGGTCATTTGGAGTATAATTTTTAAACTGTTGCAATGAAATGGGAATGATGTTTTTGTTTATTTTTCTATTTGTTTATTTACCGCAAATTTATCGTTATCGCAATATTGATCACTACTATCGCATATCGCAAGTTTTCCTCATATCGTGCAGCCCTATTCCTGAGGCATTGTTCTGATGATGGGGGACATGTATAGAGAAAATTAGTATCTCTTTATTCAAATCATTGTAAATTGACAGCAGCTGTTTGAAAAAGATCGTATTTGTAAAGTAGGAAATATGTTGGGCGGACCACAAGCTCCCTTCTTTGAGCTCCCCAGCAAGAGGGAAGGGGAAGAGGGGCGGGGTTGCTCAACACCAACACCCCCACCACCCATACCTCAGAGGGGAATTTCTACCAACCTAATTCCACTTTGCAGAAACTAAGTCCTAGAAACTACAGCTTTTTAAATGTATTTTTTAAAGTTTACAATCGTCATTAACTGAAACCCTTTTTACAGTAGATCAAAAGATGATGGGTCTTTGGGTGGGTTATGTTTTACAATGTAAGTCCTGCGATAACCGATGGATGACTGCATTGCAACCCAGCATAACTATCTTTGTCTTTTGGCTGCTCCCTGCAGGGGTAGAGATGGGCACTGAATGTCCAGTACTGGTAGCAACATGTAAAGTACCACAGGTACCAAATAAAAACATGGATTTCAATCATTTTAGTGCCACAGACATGTCCGTCACTCCTATTCTATTCAGTTTGCTTCACAGTTCAAACCAATCATTTTACCCGTCTATCTATTGTGGGTACATATAAGAATGGGTGAAGCTGTGAGGGTGGGCGGAGCTTCAGCCAAAATGCTAAAGGTGAAGCGAGCAAAGGTTTATCTGTACTTTACAGCCAAAGATTCCAATTTAGTGACCTCCTAGATAAGAGTATTCTATTTATTTATATTCTTTCTTGCTGATACTCTGGTCACACTTGAAACTTGCCTCCCCCCCATTCTGACCTGCTGACACACGCCTCTTCACCTCTTTCTCTGGACTGTCGACCCTAAGATCTTCGTCACCTCTGCTCCCTGTAACCTCACCATTCCACTAGTTCCTTTCATTTACACACAGATACTACATTATGTAGGAATGTATATTATAAAAATTATAAACTTTCATTCCTCTCCTTTCCAGAGCAAACCTCCACCTGTAGAAGTTCCTCCACCTGCTTTTTGCTCTCATACTCCATAGGACTTTATCATCTGCAAACATGATGATCCACAGAGATTCCTGTCTCACCTCCTCTGTCATTCTGTTAATCACCACAGCAAACATGAAGGGGCTCAAAGCTGATCCTTGGTCCAGTCCCACCTTCACCTTAAGCTCTTCTGTCACACCTGCAGAACTTCTCAGCACTGTTTTGCTGCTCCTGAAGAACTCCAACATACTTACAGTGAAGGGAGCAGCCAAGAGATTTATGTAGGTAAAGAACTGTTTTTGATGAGGACATTTATGTCTACATTCATGTAATTTAGCCTTTGTTCTGTTTATAGTCGCTTGAATTTTTGAACAAATAAAATAGTCTTAAATAAGAATTTCAGATAATTAATTGATATTTTAGTGAAAAGTAATTCAACTTGTGAACTTGCAAATTTGAAATAGATTCAATATTTTGGCAGCGATATTTTTCCTCTTTAACCAAATGTCAAGCTTACATTTCCAGTAGAATTGTAGAGGGAAGTGCTGCTGCTGTCCTTTCCTGCAGCTTCAGTCCACATCCAGACCTCCATACCTTCACAAAGCGTCCATTTTTACCTTTATTTGAAAACACGTTGGGTATTTTTCTTTACCTCCAGCGGATCTGCATTGACGCTCTTCACAGCCCACTGTGACATTGGGATGATGAGAACTGGGTTCACCTTGGGTGTTATGGCTTCATTATAATTAGCATAATCATAACTGCTTTGTTAATATTAATGTCACATTAATCAGGCTAAATAAAAAGAGTGACTCAGGTCCTCACACGTGTCCAGACATGTATGCCTTTCAGCAGCTCAGTGTGTCTCTGAATGCGACAGAGGAACCAGAACAACAGTCTGCTCAGGCGCTGGAAGCAAAAAGCATCCATTTTGCAGCAAAGTTGAGCTTTTAGGCCACAAAAGTAGCATTAGAGTTCATGAGTTCCAACTCAATAGTTATATTAAGAGACTAAATCCTCCCTTTAGAGTAAATAACGGTGCTCCGATCCAGACGCTCCATTTGTCTTGATCACTTCTATTATTGATTAATTTTGCAGAATGATGTATGGTTTTACTTCAGAGTCCCGCGGTAAATCCCAACATTAGTCTCCGCTGTCATTGTTTCCAACGTTTTAAAGTTCAGACAAAGATGGCGTCATTTCCTGTCATTTATCACAGGCCAACCGACTGCCACCACCGACGCTGGAGCCGCAACCAAACCATTAATCACCGCTTTCACGTCGCTCCATCGGCCGTTGCAGTTTTCTCGGTCGATGACATCGTATTGATGACGATTCGAGGGTGGCGTCCAGGAAAATCCTAATTTCGACTTCACTGGGGCTGCACGGTGGCACTGTGGTTAGCGCTCTTGCTTTAAACCGAGAAGTCCCAGTTTGTAATTTTCTGTGTAGAGTTTGCATGTTCTCATGCATGTGTGGGTTCTCTCCGGTTTCTTCCCACAGCCCAAAAGCGTGTGTCATAGGTTATTTAGTATTTCCTACTTGTCCCATAGGTGTGAATGGGAGTGTGGTTGTGTGGCCCTTCGACAGACTGGCGACCTGTACAGGGTCTGAGTCATCGTTTCTATGGCAACCACTCCCACCACTCAGGACCACTTTAAAGTGGGCTACACAAAATCCGCCAACGTATGTCGATGTGAGACCACCTACTATCCTGAATAACTTCCACTGAGGTCCAATGAGGACTATCAAGATCATGAGTGACAGCCTATAGATGCCAGCCGACTCTGTAGTGAACACTTTGTGTCGGGTAGGCCGATGGTCACACATTTTAAATGTCCTAAAAGTGATACATATGTAGGAATGGGCACCATTTGGTGTTTACCTATCCCCTGTGCCGATCTGATACTTTTGAATGGTATTGGCTGGAACCGGGACTTTTTTTGATGGTTATAACCCTTGTGCTATTTTAGATGACCCCACCCTTACGTTGACGTGTTATTCCTACCATGACAAAGGTGGATAAAGGTGGAAAGATTTCATGTAATCCATGGACACCAGTGAAGATCACAAATCATTGAAGAAAAAAGGTTCAGAGCACTGTCTAGTGGGTCTAGATGACCCCACTCCCAATGGTAAAGTGCCTAGAATAGCACAAGGGTTAATGGAATAACGAGAAATACGCAAACTTTTCCCAAAAACATGTGAAGTAAGCAGAATCACAGGACCCTGCAGAGCCTGAATATACCTGAGATGTTGGTTTATCTCTGTCAGTCTCTTGTTTCCTCACCCACCATGTGGATGATCGATTTTTATAGTGAAAGGAAGGCTTTTTGTATTTTGTCAACGTAAAAGAATACATCGCAGTAATACGTAACTCAATCCTGTGATGCACACACGGCGACCTCTTCCTGGCTAATGTGGTTCTGATCCGCATCAGAACTTGCTGCCCTTTCTTTTGTCTTGCCATCAACATGAAGGGAACTGACCTAAGGCAGATAATCGACTGGAGACGACAAAGATCAGTGGAATACAATGGCGGAGAGGCTGTTCACTCAGGCGCTGTGATGTCACGTGCGAGATGTCTATACCAGGAGTGGCCAAATCCAGGCCTCCAGGGCCAGCGTCCTACATGTTTTCCAACCATCCTGCCATTGAAGCTCCTTATTGGTCAAACACATGTCCTGATCCAGGTAATCAGCAGCAGGAAGCTGGTCCCCGAGGCCTGGATTTGGACACTTCTGGTCTATTCAGTCGATGGATTGGCAACCGGCAACCATGCGACCCCAATGGAACTCTGCGGGTTCTGAAAACGGATGGAAGGACCTCAATCCGATTTAATCCCGAGTGAAACATTCATCTGATGTATAGGATGGATTCTTGTTTGAACTCCCAGCTGCACTGTAGTTGCCACTTATCTATCAGTAACTGTGATCTGCTGTTCAGACGGATCGCCGACGCCGATAACGACGTCTCTGATGGGTTTCAGACTCTCTGTAGCGTTCTGCTTCGCCTCTGGATGCACACTTGGCCTTTGCAGAGAGTCGATGACGAACAGCTGCAGATCACCTGCTGTGAGCGACACTAATGGCCTCATTTTCCAATCCTAGCTGAACGCCGGATTCCTCGCCGGGAATCTTTCAACTGCAGAAACTATTCAAAGTGGCTCGTATTCCCGAAGGCTTCTGGCGTTTCTTTTATTTTTTTTAATAACTTTTCCGTCAAGTAAACAGCGCCATTAAAGTGGGATGAATTTTTGCTACAGTCAATATAAGTTGACGGTTTGAATGTGAATGGTGGCCTCTGTCGATCCCAGCGGCCTCTAGAGTGGCTGACGTGGTTAAAAGCGTTCTGTGTCTGAGAAATCAACTTCAATCAAATGCGGATTGATCCAAAGTAAAGTCCCAAATACGACAGTTAAGCAACAAAAAAGAACCTAATAAAGCAGCACGGCTGCAGTGTTTTAGCCGGGAGTCGGCCCCGTGACATCACATCAGATGGAAGCTGATCAGTTGAGAGAAGCAGCAAAACAATAATAAAAGGAGCCGTTTATGAGTTTAAGGAGAATATGTCCTCGTTTTTGATTAGCTGCATCCCGGAAAACGATATGCCAGCAGCCCGTTATGCGCCGTGATGATGGTGTGTGCGGTTCGGAGTGTGCAATGTGCAATTAAAGCTTGATTTCCCTCGCTAGTCATCAGCGTTTCCAATAAAGCCGGGATTGGCCCGGTGGAGATACTTGGACAGCCATTCGGGCTTAAGGATGACTCCTTTGGGTTGGAAGCGGGCCACGCCTGGTGAACGGCTATGTTGTTTGTTTTCATCCGCTCCTCTCGCACAGCAGGCCGTTTGGAAGCCTTTCCGGAGGATTACATATACCATGAAAAGTAGATTACTAGACTCTCTGGATTCTTACCAAAGAACCGCTGAGAGATGAGGTCCGCTAAGACGACTACCGATTCAATTATTTGTTCTGGCACCCCGCGTCTGGATTTAAGTTCTTGGGACTGACTGAATTCCTGAGTTGCTTCTTGGAGTTTTCTTTGTCCTCCTAACAAAACTGACTGTATGCTCAGCGGAAAAGAAAAGGCCAGACTAAACAACCTGAATGTGTTACACAGAGCAAATTAGGGGTTTAAATTACCCTGTTAACCAAATAGTGTTCGAAGGAGAAACCCCATAAAAAACAACTTTATGGATGTTTCCCAGTGATGACCTTTTCCTGGTGTCTTTTTTTTTCCCGTTTTTGCCGCATTTTCAGTTATTTATCCGCCCTTAAAGAAAGCCTCCGACAACAGACGCTGCAGAGAGCCTCCCTGTAAAAGTGGCTTTAATTATTAATGCCGGCCCTCTGCGCTGGCAGAGCTCCCGGCCACCGCGGCCACCATAGTTCCACCTCCCTCGCTGCCATGAATTATTCTCGCAGTCCATTCTCGCTCTCGTGTTCACGTCTGAGCGCAAACCAAATGCTTACAGGCGGGCGGATGAGACGCGCCGCCCAACAAGATGTCGCAAGCATGTTCCAGCCGTGGAAGGAGTGGGTAAATATGTCGGGCCGATGTCTGACTTCGTCTGGGTTCCAGTCTCCCGTGGCAGAGACTTGCTTACGAAGCCTTTTCTATTCGAAGCAAAGTTATAAATCTTTCAATGGGGGTCCAGCGGTCGTGATGGATGACACTACAGATCGGGCTACAAGTTTTCAAAGAAAAATAAAACAAACCGTTGGTATGCTTTTATTAGATATTTACAGCAAAAAACCCCAAACTTGGTTGGCAGATTATTAGATCTTCATCAAAGTCAAAGATCGTTGAAACCTTGGTTTTAGAGATCTACCAGCCGGATTCCAGCTCTTTAGTAACTTAAAAGCTGATCCAGGGAATCAACAGTAAGTGGAGGAAGGACATCTGGAAGACAAGGGAAGGTCTTTATGACTATTTCTTCACGACCCATTCTGTTTTTGATGTTTTCAACATGTTCTTGAGGCCTTTTCCTCATGATGGAGGACATATATACGGTGGCCGTCAGGGCTCACACTTCATACAAAAGGTACAACACAACTGCATTAACCGCAACACAACGAAAAAAGAGGAAATGAGGACTTTTTTTTTTTCCTACCGGCGGAAAAAAAAAAGTAGTTTCAAACTATTCAGTGCGACAGAGTTTTAGGGCCACCAAAAAAAAAGAAGTAAAATATTGAGATTTTAAACCGTAAATTTACGAGAAAAAAACTCGTAATTTTACGAGACTGAAGTGGAGGTGAGCATACAGAGCAGACCGACTAAACTTAGTTGAACAGGTGAGCTAATTATTTATTGAAAACGTTCCAAATGTTTGGAAGCTCATTTGTTTGATTTATGATATATCAATGTTTTATTTATTGATGGTTGGTTTGCAGGATCTCTGCAGCCCGATGAAGCCGTTGGTGTCCCTGCAGCTGTCCACTTCAATCCTTTTTGACAAATGAACTTCAGGTTATGTGAATGAAAAGGAAAATAAAGGCTGCAGCGGTCCTCTACACCCAAACGTGTCTCTGAGCTCCTTATTTTACACTCCGCTTTACCGACACCGAACCCCGGAAAGCCGGCTCCACTGACAATAATCTGATTTTGAGTCGCCAAAAGGTTCAGAATGTCTTTGTTTTTTAAACGTATCCGACAATATAGCTTCACAAAAGGCTCCACATATTTCATCTTCAAGCTAGGCTCCAATAAACATTAACCTTAAACCTCGTTAATCTATGACTTTTTCCTCGTAAATTTACGAGATAAAAACTTGTCAATTTACGATTTTTTTTTCCGTAAAGTTGCGACTTAAAAGTCTTAATTTAAAAAAAAAGACAGAGCGTTAGATGCAGATGTCACTATGTGGAGAGCTGGGTACATTTATATTTTTAGACAAATGTATACTTGTTAGAAATTACGTTATGATCTAGTAAGAAAACACCCTAATCTTGTCCAAATATGACGTAGCTCTCAGGAGCACCAAATAGTTTAAAACTGAATTGTGTTTTTTCCCGCCGGCAGGACAAAAAAGTCGTTCGTTTTCTCTTTTTCTGTCATTTCCGATTTGCTGCGGTTAATGTCGTTGTGTTGTTGCTTTTGTGTGTGGTGTGAGCCCTGTTGGCCACCGTACACATAAAAAGAGAATTAAGATTAAAAGCACATTTCTGAGTATTTTTGGATTTTTAAATAGTTGTGATGTGACAAGCCTCCTCCATTCTGAAGCAGACAAATAGACTCAAGTACGTCTTTGTTTTCCTGGTCTGAGCTGGAATCTGGACCCAAACTGTACGACTGGATAGCTTCGCTGTTGCTCGCCGTTTTTTATTGCACCGGTAACGTTAGCTTGGGGCTGTGCAAGGCTGTAAGCCAGCAAGAGGGAGTGAACACAAAGAGCCCTAAGTTATGGGTAACAGTAAGGGGGCGGAGTCGCTCCGTGCCAATGGTGCCGCCCACAACTCAGAGGTGAATTTCTAATGTCCCAGATTTAGACTAAAAACGGTATAATCATAATTAAAAGACCACTGGGAACACTTTTACAAAGATCAAAAGATGATCGGAGTGAGTCTAAGAGATCCCTTCCACTGCTTACTGTTCAGTTCCCCCATTGGTGCGGCTGTGACAGAGTGGTTGATTGGTAGATCACAGGTTCGGTTCCCGCTCTACGCACCCACGTGTCAAAAGATCTTTGAGCAAGACGCTGAACCCCACATTGCTCCTGGTGGTTACTGGTTGGCGGTAGTAAAGCGCTGTACAAGTACATTCCTCCTGACCACACATTGTTCCGCCACAATCCAACCGTCACCTGTTCCACGATGAGTTGCCGTTCTGTGATACCGACCTTAGCTTACCATTGCCCGCCCCCAAATTTGAGATACACCTCGCGGATCGACTACTTCCTGACAACAAGCATCTGAACCTCTTTTGGACCACAATTCTCTCCTTTGCCTTCTGGAAGCCGTTCAGGCTCACCTTCATCATCCTAAAGCAAATCTGTCCAGAGAGGATCATCAAACCCTTTTGCTTCTCTAATCTACTAATTTAAAGACTAATAGAGCGTGTCTCCTCTAGTTCCGTTCTGTCCATCCGGTTGACTGCACAAGTCAATGTAGGTCAATGCTATCGACACCCACCGCCATGTGCTCGTGTCATCCAGGAAGTACAATAAGGTTCCTCCGTGTTGAATTTAGGAGGCTTATAAGGATCTGTCAAGGAAATATTTCTGGGTTAAAGGCGAGTCTTCTGCTGCTGGGTGAACCAACGCCATCCGGTAGACTTTGGTTCCCACCGTCTCCCGCTCCACACTCTGTTTTTCTGACACATTTCGCACACACGCACACCCTCCAGCAGCCACACGACGGGCCCCCCAGCACACACATCGCAGTATTTCGTCAGTTCGGTGTGTTCTGTCCAGCTGTCAGGCGGGCTGTCAATGCGCCGGGTCGCCAGGCAAACAGCCCCGCCCCCCTCCCAATACTAAAATATGCCTTTAAAATGTCACTGGCTCCCGAAAGAGCAAAAGCAGAGGCAACAAATCGATTCACATTAGTTGTTCAATTGACTTTGGCCTGAACTTCGCTCCTGCTCTGCCTTTGTCGCACCTCATGCTCTGTATTTTTCCTCCGCCTCACCCTGGCGGTGCCCCCGTCCTTGTCACCATTTCTCTCGGCTGCTTGTTCTGTTTACAGGTCCAGGATCCATCCACCCCCCTCCCCCCTCCCTATTTTCTCCTGCCAGCTAATCTAAGGGAATGAATGAGGCGGCAGCCTCGGCACAAACTTGCATTCAGACTCTCCGCCGACCACCATCGAGGCGGCACTCATTTCAATTTTCACCTCGTTGCAGACTTATCACGTTGACATCATTAAGGCTTCCCTCTCAGCGGCGCACTCATTCGTTATCCTCTCCATTTTACACCTTTTCCATCTCCTTCTCCCTCTGTTTGCGCCGCTCCCCTCCCTCTCCCACACTGCTTATCTGTCCCGCTCATTGTCAGTGGGTTTAAAAGCCTCTATTTGAGAGTGTCTGGGCTTTTTTTTTTTGGGTTTTTCATCCCGGTGACGGAAACCTGTTGGAGTCTCCTTATTCACCGCCAAAGAGTGGAGCATTTCGTAGACCGCAGAACGTGACACATGAGCCGTTCTGTTTGTTCTTTTCCGCTGCGATAATATTTCTCTGGCGTTTGGAAATGAAAGGAGTGATGAAGAAGTTCCAGCCCCGGCGTCTGACAATCCGTCACCGCCACTTTTTTTTTTTTTTTTTTCTCGCACAGAGAAGAGACGTGGGTTCAAGTGTGCGATTCCCGCACTTTTTCATGACAGGACTGCTCCATATCAGCCCAAGAAGAAAATGTCACCTTGAAGGCATCGTTTTCTTCCTGAAATATGATGATAATGATCTTCCCAAAATGAAAGCTTCAGGGGAATTATTGTCATTTCACTCATATTGGTTACTTTTTTGGCAGATTCCTGTGAATTTGCCAGGAAGCACTTTCTCCTAATCTGTGCCGGCTTGTATGTTTGCCATTAAAATGATTCATGTTTGGTCATTAGAGCCCTGACACTCTGAGCATGTAGGGATGGGTAACCAGTTGGATTTTATCCTGTGCCGAAACGGTAATTTCAAAACAGTTTCAGTGCTCCGACACTCAAAACGCATTTTTTTTGTCTGCTCCTGATTCCCAGTGAATTGAATAAAGAAATACTCAGAAATGCAATTTCTTCTTAATTTTCTTTAGAAATGTCATCCATCATCGGATGGATGGATGGATGGATGGATCGGTGGGTCTTTAAAAACCCAACCCTGCAATGTTCTTAAGTTGGACGGTTGCAGAAAACGTCCTACCTCTTGTTGTTCTCCACCTTCAGGCGTTCGCCACAGCAAATCAGCTTTCACCGAGTCACACATTTGGTTTGGCAGACAGTTTTTTTTACGCTGGATGGTCTTTCTGACACAACCTTGTACTGGGACGGGCAACTCCAGGCCTCGAGGGCCGGTATGTCTGCATCATTTGCAGACGTCCCTACTCATGACTGATTACCTGAGTCAGGTGTGTCCAGCCAATGCCAGAGCAGGAGATGTTAGAAAACGTGCAGGGAATGTGCAGTTGCCCTTCTCTGCTGTATTTTATCCTGGCTGGGGACCGGCACAGGGAGACCCAGACTTGGGCCCCGTTGTGGCTGTATCGTTAGGTAGTAGGGTGAAGGGTCTTGCCTAAGGACCCAGACTGGAGTAAGCTCATTGCGCCCCCTGGGGATCGAACTCTGGTGTCCCTGGTTTCTAGACAACCACTACGTACTCCATCCAGTGGGAAAAATACAACTGGAATGAGTGGAAATCAAGCGTGGGCTTCCTGTTCTGTTGTATTTGCACACGTCTGCTGTGCTGCATCCTTTTCCGGCTCTTTCTGTCACTCTGCTAACCTGGCAGCTGTGGGCCAATAATCCTGATTAGCACCTGCCAGGTATTTAAGTCAGAAGACGACTCGACCAGAGGGAAGAAGACAGAGAGAGCAGAGCAGGCGGCGGAGGAGCATTTGGGCAGATGTTGGTGCCGTGCTGGTTCTCTCTCTCTTTTGTCCTCAGCAGGGTTTTACTATTTTAGTAGTCTTGATATACCGGCTTTCTTTCTTTCTTTGGATCTAGTTAGGCAGCCTTAAGGCCGTGTCTCACAGCCACCACAAACATTTTGCTAATATTGCACGGACGAAAATTGGTTATAGGTAAAAGTGAGAAAAGTTGTGGATCTTTACGTGAAATTTTCACAGATGAATCACAAACGAACCACGTTAAAACCACGGAACATGTATGAATCAACCACGAAAAGAACACGTAAATCAACATAAAGGCCTCAATTACATAATTTTAAAGTCATGTGTGCGTCGCATACCTCATATAAAAGTGATAAAATCCCGAAGAATTGGGTGAGATTTATGTAATAATTTGACATGAACCACGTAAATACTACGTAAAAAACGGCTGAACCGAATTCATTTAGAGACCCCTCGGCTGAAACCCTTGACAGACAAATGACGATGAATAACGCATTTCAGGCATTTATCACGAAAATGCGCAAAATGTAGGTAGTGGTAGTGTGACGCGGCCACAGATCAAGCAAAGAACAAGTAAATCAACGTAAAAGACATTGGAAAAACCCGGAACGGCCGTGGAAAGCCTCAAATTTGCGTCTTGAGCCGGCTGATATTGTATTTTTTTACAGACCTTTAAGCTCTGAAAAAGACAAACCAGAGAAATAAAAGCTGCCAGATGAGAGGCCTTATGATCGTGATCATTTTGTGGATGAGGCTCTGCTCTCATCCTCGTTTGGTAACAGTCCTACCAACGTTTGAAACGTTGCTACTGGCGCCGTCTGCCTTCCATTCATCTGTCAGGTTTCACTGAGCGTCATGTGACCGCAGCACTTTGTCCTGCGCTTCCGTCCATTTGCCGCCTGGTCCAGCAGGAGAGCGCGTTGGCACGGCAGCGGTTCCTCTCCATGCGGGGTTTTCCCGACTCTGAATGAGCCTGCTTCCTCGACTCGTCCCATGGCGCGGCGCCCCCAGCCCTCCTGCAGCTCTGACACCTCTGCGGCTTATCTTGAGGGGAGCCGTGTTTTCATAGACGCAGTCTGACACGGACGACCCCGTGGTCGGTTTGGTGAGCCTTGGCGGGTCAGAGGTCAAGTGAAGTGATACTGGCAGCAAGGGGGGGGGCTGTCAGGAGACGGAGCAGTGAGGGGAGGAGGTGGTGGAGGGAGGTTAAGACCCCACTGAAAGTGAGACGACCTTCATATCCACCGTCATCGCCTGCGCTTTAACCTGAGGCTAAGCTAATATCACCTCCGCTAATGAAGAACAGCGCGGCCACATCTGCTTCCCAAGCCGGGAATCTGCCATCTTGGATCAATTTGAGGAGCAAATAAAGCGTCTGCTTCTCCGGTTGTCCTGCCGGATGGGTGTAAATTCCTCCCTTCTGAAAACCAGCTCAAGAATGGGGTGAGGTCCCGTGGCTTTGGCTCAGTGGACGACAAAGTTGCGGGTTTGGGTCTTTCTCTAATCCAATGTTGGCTTCTTTTTGCCCCAAATCTGGCTTTACTGATGGTTTTATTGGTCAGAATTCAAAACCAGAGGATCCTAATTGCACGTGTTTGTGTGCAGTAAAAGTCCAAAATGAGGCAGCCACATGGGAGCCTTTAACTCGCGACAGACCACTTCTGTCTAATTAGCGTGAAGCGCAGTCGAGAAGTACAGGCGGGCGTAATTAAAGTGTTGAATCCAAAGTTGGCGCCTGCGTTTGGCCCTCTGCTCAGGAGGTGCGGCCGCATCCCCGCGGCGTTTCGGGTTTCAGCTGTCATGGTTGTCACCGTCACCTCCCAGGCTTCTGGACTTCCCTTTGGCTGAAGGAGTCTCTCCGACGTTCTGCCATGATTTACCGGCCGAGCGCCGCCGGTTCAGGTGAAGCGGGGAGCCTCTCCGCCAACGGCAGCGTCAGCAGCGAGAGCATAATCTGAACAGGAAATTGCTTCCGAACGCCAGGCTTTATGGACGTACTGAGATGGATTAGAAGCTTTTAAAGCCGAGACCGGCGATGCCTGGAGGAGCAAAAAAATAAAAGTCGTGACGCAAACGTTTAGTTTAGTTTTTTACGGCAGGGAGGGTTAATTATAGGGGCAGAAAGTCATTATGCTAACATGTACTTTCCAGCACTCGAACCCCATTTGTTTAGTTTCACCCTTGGGACAAATATACGACCCAGTGGGACGTACCAAAAGTCAAATAAATGTTATTTTTCCCCCTGACTTGTCCTTAATTGTCTTGGCTGAACTTTCCCTACACAATTTGCACCTAAAATGTGTAATTTTAACAAATTTAGTCTGGCCCCGAGCGGTCCGTGAGGAACAGTCCTGTTGATGGATTTGGCGAAACCCACATATTTTTTGGTCTTATTTCCGATCCGGAGGCGTTTATCTCCGCTTTTACCTTTCTTGTTGTGTTGCGCGTCGTTTGTTTGGGAAAACAATCGAAAGTGAGAAATGAAAGCCATGCGTCTGTGCGAGAACAGACTGAGCCCTGTGTGTGCGTGGGGGCAGCACCTTTTGTCCCAGTGGGGCTTCCGTCTAAGCCGTGACATTTTCAGACAATATTGCGGCGTTGAGCCACAGTTCGGCTTTCATAAGCCAACCTAGAGGTGTGTGCGTTTGCGTCTGTGTGTTAGCAAAACGGTCACTTCTGTGGGTCTTTCAGTATTTGTGGGCTAATAAATGCATCAAAGCGCATTTTTGTCCTTCATTTCAGGGACTTAGCTTAGATTTTTTTGCTTTATCATTCTGTCTTTGTCCTTTTTGTTTCTGCTGTTTCCTTTCTGTGTCATCCAGTTTCACAATCTCTGTGGACCCACGGCGTCTCTGCTCTGCTCTGCAATACCCAGAATCCTCAGCATTTTTACAGAGCAAAGAGCTGTTGATGTGTTTGGTAGCGCGTCAGAGGCTCCATGAAGGTTTATAGTTCAAGATAAAGATTTGACTCAAATGCATTGAAATGGATTCAACGATGGATGTAGGGATGCATGTGGACCCCGCATTCTGTCCTCTGACTGCTCAACCAAATGGTGGAAAATGAAAAAATAATAATTTTAACAGCTTTGATTGTTTTTAATCACCCAAGGTAAAAATAGAGATGTTTGCTTTGTGGACTTGTTTAAGAGTCAAGTTTGAAGCAAACACAAAAAAAACCTCCCAGATTTTACACGACTTTATTCATTTTTTTTTTATTATTATTTCTCCAGTTTTTAACAATTTGTAATGTATGGATGGGTTCCCCTCCCCCAGCTCTATTCTGATTTATGAAAGACTTGGTGTCATGGAATTCCAGCCGGGCGGGTGGCCCTACCAAATCTGATCAGTCAAGTTCAACTTTCGTGTTCAACGGCTGCGCGTTTTGTACGTAAAGCAGGAAAATGTGGTTAGCGACGCGTGATCCAAGAGGTTTGGAATGCGGAAGCCCACAACGCACATTTATTGGCGTCGCTACGGCGCCGACAGGCAAACCTGTCACAGTCTGTAGGGGAAAATGACAAAGGGGTCATACCATATGAAAACTGGACACCAAGAAGTTTAGGAACAAAGTTAATTGGAAGACAATTATTTTGTTTACATTGACTTTTTATTGGAGGTGGTCATGGAAGGCGCTTTGCAGAGGCTGGTGTGAATGCAGCACCAGCAAAGGTAAAACAAACAAACACAGAAAATTAAAAATAAAAGGTTTAAAGCTAGTTTTTAAGTACAACATACTGCAGTTCCTCACATGACCACTTGAGGATGGATACAAAGGTTAGCAGGTTTATAAAGTCACGAGGTACAAAGGACAAATTGACAGCAGCAAACCAACAATAGAAGACCAATAGAAACTAAAATAAAGAAATAAAACTCATATACATCCAGCTTTCAAAACCTTTGATGTTTAATTTTTTTAGGGTAAATTTTGAATTCAAATGTGTTGATTTAACGAGAACTCTCGGCCGTTTAATTATTTTTTTGTGCTCTTGATCGGTCGGCTGTTGGACCAATCAGAGGACTCCAAAAAAAGTTGCACTTGAATTAGTCCCGCCCAGTCACCTGGTTGTTGATGTGGGCGGAGTAACCTTGAGTCACTGGAATCGATCCACTTCACGCTCTACTTGATTGTTGAAGTTACATAAAAAATACACACTAGTAATTAAAAATAGCTCTGATATGTAATAGTTGTTCACCGTATAAAATGTTTGATTAACATAAAACCCAAAACACACAAGTCTGTGACGGCGTTTGTGTCGTTTTTCACCTCCCACTCCCCTCTTTGCTTCTCAGCCGCTCCCCATCATCTTTCCTCACAGCTTTCTTCCTGTTCCTGTGTGTGCGTCGCCACATCTGTTGTGTATCTGCACAGCATGCGTCTGATGCACCAGTGTGTTTTCTTCTATTGTGGATGTCAGATTTCCACGCCTGTCTTCATAGTTCGGCTCCGCGTGCGCGGCGTTTGTGTTTCTGTTATTAATCTGGACGGCGTTTCTGATCTGGTGTCATAAATCGCTGGCATCTGTTTTCTATTCCAGGGATGAACTCGGCGTGTCTGTCTGTGCACGCGTGATGAATACGGACGTGTCTTTTACCGCTGGGTTTCATGTCTTTTTACCTCGCCGTGGTGTGTTTCCGATTGTTTTTCCACTCACCTTTGCAGCGTCGTGTCACAAATCTGCAGCACAAGTCGGTCACGTCTAAATCTCCTGCTTGACTTCTAAGTCGGCGTGTTGGAGTTTTGTGCATGCAACCCCCCTGCTTTCACTTGGGGGGGCATGGGGTTGCTGGTTTGCAGTGGAGGGGGGTCCAGCTGGTGTGGCTAATAGTTCTGCTTCCCTGGTTCCATCCTCCGAACATCAGATCTGATTTTTCCTTCTTTTTTATCCAAACAGAAATAGTTCTTGATGTGTGCACGAGTCAGAACACGGAGACCCAACCAGGCGTCCCGGTATGGCTGAGACTACTGCAGGGGTTACCTGCCTATGGCCTCTCCGCTTTGCCAAAAACAGACAATCCTGAAGGTAAAAACATCCAAGTCTCTTCGTTCTGATATCAGGTGAGGCTTTTGCAAAACTAACAGCCAAAAGACGACGGCTGACACAGCAGAAAAGTGAAGTGGAGCGTCCCTGGCATCAGCACAAAGCTGCTGCATCTACAAAGGAGTTAGTATAAAACAGCAACAACTAGGTTTTATTTTGGTTCTTCCATGGCTAAAAGTACCCCCCCAATGGTTTGTTGGGTTTTTGTTCGATCCACTTAACCGTTTAACACCGCAGCTCTAGCTTCAGAATCTTTGGAACCATCGTAAGATGTCAAATGTTTTTATTCCAACTGATTCGGAATTGAAGAAAAGCAACTTTGCGCTGACGTGCAACACTTTACGATCTCTGTGCCCGAATCTGTTTGAATTAGGTTCCTTGTTAGGAGTCACGGTTGTTGAAAGAACGCTAACAGAGGAGCCAAAGCCAAAGGGGTAAAAATGTTTTGGCAACCATCCACCAGATCCCAAAATATTCTGAAGACGGACACAAGGATGACACCATCCTGAATCCTTGGGTGCGGGTTCTGCAAAACTAACAGGCAAAAGACGCAGCCAGAAGCTGAAAGTAGGCTGTAAAGTGAAGTGGATCGTCCCTGGCAGCAGATATCTACAAAATTAAAAAAAGGATATTAAAATTTTATTATAAAACAACTTCAAAAGCTTTATTTTGCTGGGTTGATCCAACACTAACATCTTGGATTTTGTTTGATCCGTTCAGCCCAAGGGTCCCCAAATCCAGGCCTCGAGGGCCGGTGTCCTACATGTTTTCCAACCAACCTGCCATTGAAGCTCCTTATTGGCTAAACACACCTGATCCAGGTAACTTGCATCAAATACGGCAGAGTTTCTGAAAAACCAGCAGGACACCGGTCCTCGAGGCCTGGATTTGGGGACCCCTGGTTAAGCCCTTTAAAGCCGGAGCTTTAGCTCCAGAGTTGACATTCAAACGTTTACGCAATCACCATTATTCCACCTGATTCTGAATTGGAGAAACAAAACATCTTTGTGGTGATATGCAGCGGTTTAGTCACAAAGCTGATATTCAAGGCCGCGTTTGTCTGCCTCAGAATCACTTGGAATTAAGTTCATTGCTTCAAAAAGTTAAGACTTCTGGTTGTTGAAAGATTGTCACCGCGGTAGCCAAAGCACCAGTGTCAAAGGGTTAAAGAATTTTGGCAGTCATCAGCTAAAGCGGCAGCTCTTCTAGTTTACCAAAAACCAAAATGTCTAAAGACGGACCGGCGAATGAACCCTTGAGGTGAGACTTCTACAAAACTGACCGGCAATAGACGAAAGCCCAAACTGTAGCGGATCGCCCCAAGGACAACGTTCACACGAAACTTTACATTCTTTTGACTAGCGTAACTCTTCAACCGTCATTTTAGTGGGTTATAACGCGGAGAAAAGCAGTTTTGCACCGACATGCAACACTTTAAGGTAATGAAGGGCCAACACAACCAATGCAAGTGATTGGTCCTGATGCGGAGGAAACGGCTTTGCGTCGACATGCAACGCTTTAGTTTAGTCAAATGTTGTTGTTTTTCTCTGCGTCAGAATAATTTCTGGTTACGTTAACTGACCAGCTCTGTGCTCTTGAGGTACAGCGTCCACCCTCAGACTGGAAGGTCACGAGTTCAAACCCACAGTCGAGTCTTAAAAATGGAACCAAGTCCCTCCCTGGTTTACACTCAACGCCAACCACATCCCAAGTAGTGGGGACGGGTGAAATATTCCACCCAGCTTGAACTTTTTTGCGTTAACCATCGCAGACTTACGGTAGTTTAAAGCTTTAGTGTTAAAGAGTTAAAGAATCACACATCGGTCGGGTGTGATAACAAAAAGTCTGTCACAGACGACAGTCTGACAGAGCTTCCCCTCAGAAATAGGTTGAGCTAATTCAATTAGCAGATTTACCCAGTTAATTAGGGCCATTACAACACGGCGGCGAGGTCTTACTTCGCCAACGCTCACATTTAAGATTTGATTTGGGGGACGCTCTTCAAGGTTCTCCAACAAGAGGCTCGGAAATGCCGGAGTCAAGGCGGCGAGCGGCGATGTGGTCCACATTAGCATTCGTGAGTGCATTCTTGCTCGGAGCTGAACAAAACATTTCCAGAGCGAGCAGGGTGTGCAACAGAGCAGTTTGCCGTCCCGGCTGTCTTTCTCTTCATAAAAAATACCACTCCGCTCCTCCAACCGCGGAATCAGGAGCAGCTGGCGGCGTTTTCTCTCTTTTTTTTCCTTTCACTTCTCTCCTTTTCAGGCCACTCGAGTCGCCTCTTCAGCAGCCTGGATCTCTATTTTTAGTTCCCAGCACTCGTTTGTGCTTTTCTCTGTTTGCATCTTCTATGTCTGGCTGTCTTGTGCCCTGTCCTTGACTCCTCTCTTTTTAACTTTGTTTTTTTTTTTGCCAGGTTTGAAAAACTGTCCAAGGCCAGAGCCTTTTCACCAACCCCAAAACGCATGGATCATTCTTATTCATGATCCGACAGGCTGCTGAAAGATGCCGCTGGAGGCCCGAGGGTCCAACTGTGCGTTTGAGTTGTGAGCGATGATCGATGGTGACAAACAGGGTTGTGTTTTTATCGCACGCCGCTGAACTTTCCGTGTGAATCTCTCCAGTCCACGTCAGAATAAGCCGTGAGCTCATTATGGCTGAAAGAATGGGGGGAGAAATGATGGGGAGCCAACAAAAGGAAACCTTCGACCACCCTCCTGCGTTTTGGCGCCCGGGATGGAAGCTCATCAGCGCCCTCTGCTGGCAGGAAGCATCCCAGCAGGACACTTGTTGCCTCCCTTCCACTCGATTGGTTTAATTGTCGTCTCATTTCTGTCTTTCACCATCGACTTGTGTGTGTGTGTGTTGGTTTGTAATCAGCAGTGACTGGCTGTCATGGCGCGATGGATGATCAAAGTAAACTCGAGTGTGTTTGTGTGTGCGACACGGCGATCGCGTTTTCAGAAAACGCCACCCTCCGCTCCACCCCCACGTCCTCTCATTTGTCACTTCCTGTGTGTGTTTGTGGGTGTGTGGAGGCAGCGTTTGCCCCTATTTCTCCCCCCAGCATTGGATCTGACTGCAAGGGTGGGTGGGTAGGGGATTGGGGGGGGGCTCCTGCAGCAGCGGCAGATTCAGGCCTGGAAAGAAGGTCAGCGCTTCGCTCATCCAGACCAAGAAGGATGGAGGTTGTTGTTTCTTTGGGATGATTCGACAAATGACTTTCACAAACACACACCTGCGACAAAAGCCAGTTTATGAACAAGATCCACTTTAGATCTTTCTTCCCACTGCGATTTGCTCCCTAAAATTCAACGACGAATATTTGTGGCTTCAAAAATCGCTGATTCACGATGTTTATGATTATACTAAAGAGGAAATAGTCTTCAGATCACATAATTGTTGCCCAAAAATACAGAATAATGTCAGATTTTATCTTTACATAATAATTAGCCCTTGTGCGATCCAAGGCACGTTAACGTTGGTAGTAGGGTCATCGGGAACGTTTTTTTTCTCAATTATTTTTATTGTTATTTTCTCTGGTCTCCATAGCAGACATAAAATCCTCTCCACCTTTGTCATTGAAGGGATAATATGTCAATGTAAGGGTGGGGTCATCTTGACCCCAAAAGATAGCACAAAGGCTAAAACTAGAAACTAGTAAATAAATCTTCGAGGTAAAGCCTCGGTTAAGGCTCTTATTTTCCAAATAAAACTACCCAGTTTTTTTACATGGACGAAATAAAAAACGAGTCTGAATTTCAATTTTGAAATAAGTTCCTGTCAGGAAACATTTTCTGAAAACCATCTTTATACATCAGAAACTACGATACTATGATTTCAACTGAATCCAAAGACTAAGAATAAATAAATATAAAATATTGAGGATGGAAATATATTTTCTTAACAGTCCTGAAAATCTGAGAAAAGAGTCAACAATTTGAATGAAAAATATAATGACAATGAAATAAAGAATTTTGCATAAAATCTTGTGATCAATGATTGTCTGCTATCACGGCAGATGAGATTTAACATCAAACCCCCCATCGCCAATCAGGAGTGAGCCAGTCGGAAAGCCACACCCACTTGAAAAAGAGTGGGCAACTCGAAATCTGTCAAACGTTTTAATCGTTCAGTGTAAGACTCTCAACTTTTATTAAGCCACCTGATTGGCCTGTTTTTAACTTAAAAAACTGCCATTTGATTAAAAAAATGAAAACAAGAGGATTTTATTAAAAAGGTATCAGATCAAGGATGGTCGTTCTGACCAATAGAAAGACAGTTACAGCTTTTTATTTTTCTATAGAAGTCTGTGGAATTTCGGCCCTCCTTGGAACCAGTAGGTACTTCCTGTTTGAAACACCAGGGGGGAGGAGCCACTCAGTCCAGTTTTCATTTACAATCAATGGTTCCAACAAACAATTGAAGATTATCTTAATTATTAAATGACAATCAGAAGTGGAACACGCTCCTCTGGAAATACATGCAACAACATTATCTGTAATGAGTTTGTAATAACATAGTCATCGTCGGTGAAGGTTCTCCTTCATCTCATTCACGTTGTCTTGAAGTCGAATCAGAGCAACTGGACTTCAATTCTTCTTTCTCGAAAAGTTTCTCCGCTCATCTGAATGTATCAAAGGCAACACCTCAGGACCCGTTTCCGCTGTTTACTCTCTTTTGAAAGACAAAGGACGCTCATTCGGAGAGCAAAAGGTACAAATCCTTGACAGAGAAGACAGAGGGGTCAGAGAAGCGATTCATACTCGTGTGAACAAGCCTTCCCTCAACAGAGGGGGAGGCCTCAGACACATTTAGTCTCCTGTTTACCATGCTGCCCTCTCATTGGTTCTACAGAAGACCCAAACTACAGCGCGACCACACCCAACGACCCTGTGATGTGGACAGCCTTCCACAAGGAGAGGCTTTCAATCTAGTGTCTCCTCTTTGTTTCCCTTCAGTGGTGCAGCAACATGCATCCATCTTTTGGGAACGCACCACATGGCGACCAAACATGACACTAACCTCCACGGACTGAGTACCAGCCCGATCACCGTAAACTAATTGTTGACTAATCCGCCCGTCACTCCCCCAGGCTGATGCAGAAAGACGGATCCATGCCTTTATCTCCTCCAGACTCCACTACTGCAACGCTCTCCTTGTTGGGATTCCAGGCAGGAGCCTGGAAAAGCTTCAGCACATCCAGAACTGCGCTGCCAGGGTCCTGACGAGGAGACGCAAATTTGACCACATCCCTCCTGTTCTTCACTCACTTCACTGGTTGCCCATTTGTTCCAGAATTCTGTAACCCTTGTGCTATCCTAGGCACTTTAACATTGGGAGTTGGGTCATCTAGACCCACTAGACAGTGCTCTGAACCTTTTTTCTTCAATGATTTGTGATCTTCACTGGTGTCCATGGATTACATGAAATCTTTCCACCTTTATCCACCTTTGTCATGGTAGGGAGAAAAGGTCAATGTAAGGGTGGGGTCATAGGATAACACAAGGGCTACAAACTGGGTCTCCTCACCTACCAATGCGTCCATGGAACTGCCCCCGCCTACCTTAGTGAGCTCCTCGCCCCGCATGCCACTTCACGACTCCACCGCTCAAATTTCTGTCAATGCCTTCACCAACCAAGGACCAGGCTGACCACAATAGGAGACAGAGGCTTTCGGGCTGCAGCCCCTCGACTCTGGAACAACCTCCCAGAATCCCTCAGAGCCCCACAAAGCCTTGAGACCTTTAAAAAAGGCTTAAAGACATTCCTTTTTAATAATGCATTTTAGTACCTTTGTTGTAGTTGTTTTCCTTTTTCTTCCTTCTTATTTAATAACTATTGTTATTCCTGTTTTCTTTTGCAGCGCTTCGAGATTCTTCCTCAAACTGTAAAGCGCTTTCTCAATCAAATGTATTATTATTATTATTATGAATTGTGATTATTATATTCAAAAGCAAAACATAAATCGAACAGGTATTTCAATGTTTTAATTGAACATGACTGAAATTCAGAGAGGTTTGTGGGCGGGATAACCCATCATTTGTGTTCCTTCACTGGTTATGACTAACAACGCTCCATTTCATGAAAACCTGACGCATAAAAAGCGCATTTCCTTACCTAATAAAGAGGAATAAAGTAACGTTAACCTCCGTTGGCCTCGTGTTAGAGCGTCATGCGCAGAGGGCGCGACCCTCAGCCAACCAGAACGCCGTCGTTAGAAAAAATAAATAAAAAACCCCAGACGAGAGCAGAGAAAGAGGCTCCTAAAGCTGAGAAAGAGAAGCCAGACAAAAGGAGCTTCAATTTCAGACATTACAATTCAATCAACATTATTCTTCCCCAGGCAGCAATAACTGCAAGAACGCATTAAAAACACATAAAAACATCACGAAAATTATATTACTCCCTCAAAAGGTCAGGATTAATTCAAGAAACCGAGCACCTGCATTTCGATTTCATATTGGCAGCGGGAAAAAAAAGAGGGTAAACGCTGAAAGAGGACTGATGGGAAAGACAAAAACGTGTGAGGCAACTGTGAGGAGGTGGTACTTAAAGGCAACCGGGAGAGAGAATGACAGCGATAAAGGAAAAAAAAAAACAGAAATATGCTTTAGCTGAAGCATGTACGAGTGAAAAACGACATAAAAGGATCTAAAAGACCTTAATGCATGCGGCACAAAGAGAAATTTGCTTCAGGTACAGGCGGGAGCTTCCCAGTTTTCCTCGTTTGTCATTTATTCGGAAGCCCTAAATGTCATCGAGAGCATGTGCACGTGTGCTCAGAGCGTGTTTTGCAGAGCGCACGCTTTAACGTGTGCATTAAGCGATGTTTGCCATGAGCACTCTGCCGCCCGTCACAGTGAAGTGGAGTGGTGTGTTATCGCTGATTTCTCTGTTGAGCAACACTCGTAAATCCACATTACTGACCGCACCGAGCGAGAAGTTTGGGTTGATTTCCATCGACTCTGCTGTTTTCAACCACGGCTAAATGGATTTACGGGGAAAAGGCCCAAACTGAAACTCCGTTTCTCAGGATCTTTTGCTCTCGCCGGGGTGTTTTTTTGTGGTGTCACAGGGTGGTAAAAATCCAGCCGTCTCATACTTACAAAAACACGCGGAGACACGACGCAATAAACCAAATTTACGGCGCTTGGATTTATGTCGTACTTCCATGCGTAGCCGGGGTCGTGTTTGTCTTACTCTTCATCCCGCTCTGCTGCCTTCGTAGTTTGTGGAGCGGCAGAGACATAAAAATGAGCCGTGAAGTGGATCTCTCTGGCGTCTCCGGGGATGACGGATGGTCGCTTTGAGCACCTCATGCTGACTCCTGTAATACATTTATGGAAACGCTGTCGGACAGGAGGGGAAGTTTGCAGAACATGGGTATTTTCACAAGGTGGAGGCACATAAAGATTTCACGTGTTGGTGGAATTCGTAGAACGTAAGGATTTCATATCCTGGAGGGGGTTGGTAAATCAGTAGCTGTATTTTCATTGACTATGAAATTGCGCAAATTGGATTTACAACAATAAACACGGCCAAAGGAAACACGACAATTTCCCAAAAAACTTGCATTTATGGGGAAAAGGTTTTTGCACTTTGAGGGTGTGGTTTTTTAGGCGTGATCAAACGGACTTATTTCGCCAAACTGCAACGGAAACACTTTTTTCGAATTAAATGAGTCACATGACCAACAAACAGATGCCAGAGGGCTTTTGGTGGCTGCCTTTGTCACACAGGAGGTCCCACAGCATGCATCTATCCATCTATCCATCCATCCATCCCGTCCAAATTATATATATATATGTGAACGTTTTTGTAAGAATATTTTGTAAGAATGCATATTTCCGGAGGATTTAGGGATCAGGAGTGTTCTTCGATCCATCCATTCTTTTTATCTAGAGGTATTTAACCCTTGAGCTATCTTAGATGACCCCACCCTAACCTTGACGTGTCCTCCCTACCATGACAAAGGTGGATAAAGGTGGAAAGATTTCATGTAATCCATGGACACCAGTGAAGATCACAAATCATTGAAGAAAAAAGGTTCAGAGCACTGTCTAGTGGGTCTAGATGACCCAACTCCCAATGTTAAAGTGCCTAGGATAGCACAAGGGTTACAGTCACTTCAGATGATAATTTACTGAATGTCATAAGTTTTCCAAACAGGACATGGTTCAACTGTTTGGTGGATTGTTCTAGTAGTTTAAAAACTAAAAGCATGACCTGCCTGCCCTTTGGAGCACATGGGATGAGACGGCTGGGTGAGGGTGTTAGACTGCACAGATTCCTCGCCAAGATGGCGGTATTGACTAAAGTTGCCTTTAAAATGACAGATATTGACAAACGAGCTGTTGTGTGAGACACGCCACGATGATGTGAAGCATGGAAGACTCGGAGTGTCAGCGCTCAAATAGCTTTTTTTTGTTTATCTGTGCTTTGCGAACTTCATCACTACTTTTGAAAAATGGACGTTTTGAGTCTTAAAACGAATCTGTGTACATGAAGAACGAACGGGTGCGACTTTCATGTTTTTTTGGTGCGATGTTTACGTCACCCTCATGTTTGTAAAAACTTTAGTTTTGAAAGTGATGAAGAAGTTTTTACAGTTCTTGACCACTGGAACGTCAGCTTTTGCAACACTTTAGTAAAAGTCACTACGCCCTTTTTTTCCATTTCAGCATCTGTTGGAACTAAATCAGATGTGTAAACGCTCGAAGAGCTACGGGGCGTTGTACTCTAAGGCAGTGTTTTTCAACCAGTGTGCCACGGCACACTAGTGTGCCGTGGGAGATGGTCAAGTGTGCCGTGGGAAATTGCCCTCATTAACTGATCTAAAAACATTTCCCATCTCCAGGATTTCAGCTCTGTGTTCATCCAAACAGGCCCTGATAAAACACTGAGAAGTTAGGAATATAAAAGATCGTAAAATACTTTTTCTTTGCGTTTATTTTATTTTATTAAAGACATTTTGATAAGAATGACGGCAGCGCGATTCAGCTGCAGCTCCGGCTGTATTTGGGAAAAGTCCCGCCCCTTTACCTGTCTCCACCAATCATTCTTGAAGGCTTAATCACATGTCATCAGTCTGCCCAATCAGAAGTGGTTAAAGTCTTCACTTCCTTGTCCCGATTTAGCTCGTAAAGTCGCTCAGTTCTAACAAAAATAGCAGCTAAAGCTCGTCTTTAGCGGTGTAGCTTTCCACAGAATCCGGTATCAGACCGTGGAACAAGTGAACAAAACAATGAAGCTCCGAAAAGCGATCTCCGCCGGCCGTTTTTATGCACTACATCTCCCATGATGCATTGGGTTGTGAGCGTGACAGCGCACAAGGAGTTCTGTTGTTAAACGTCTTGAAAACAACGAACACACTTCAAACTTTTTTTAAATCTTCTAACTTAACTTTTATTGCATCTTTTAGAAAAACAGCTGCAGCTTCCAGCTTTTTCTGCAATAATTATCACAAAAATGCATGTGAGATTGTGGAGGGGCTGTAGATCAATACAGACTATGAGTTTCTCCTTTTTTTTCCATTTTTGGATGCTGGTGTGCCGCGGGATTTTTTTTAAGCTTAAAGTGTGCTGTGGCTCAGAAAAGGTTGAAAAACACTGCTCTAAGGAGGCGTCACGGACCACTTTTGCTGTCAGCAACGTCTGTGTTGAAGGCAATAATACAGTAAACATTAACATACAATAAACAGAGTCATTTGTAGAAACATTTTAAGAAATTATTTCTTGCATTTAACATGTCTTAAAACATACTCTGACCGTAAAATGCTTTAGAGGAAGTACTTCCTGTTGGTAACGCTCAGTCCAGTTCTCATATACAGTCACTGGTGTGTACAGTACGATCGGCCTGAATGCAAGTAAATACCTCAGTTTTTCCAGACGTACGTCTTCTTGGCTCCAGGACTTAAACAGGGGGCAGTTTACGGTGCAGTTTACATTAAAAAAAACGTTTGCAATAATATCCCAGGAAAGATGCTTTCAGGGACCCTAAACTAATGTGGAGCCTCATGAACTGTCACTGGGAACATTTAAATAAAGATAAAGGACAAATGATTTTAATCAAGCCGACATTTTCCCTCAATTTGCAATCAATTAACTCTCTAAATATTGACTTTCAGCAAATGGATATAGTTTATCAAAGTGCTTGTGTACGTCGGGGAGAACGGTTAAAGGATGCTTCCAGAGAAATGTGCTTTAAGTGGTGAAAAAGCCCAGAAAAGTGCTTTATAAATGGACTCCATTTACTCTTTTACGAGTCCATTTACTCTTTTAACAAAGGTTACTCTCAGTAACCTTTGTTAAAAACAAATGTGTAAATTTTCTCTCCTAGCATGACATTACAATCAGTCAAGACAAAGCATCACTGTGGGTGTTTGTACACTTTGGAGCAATATTGAACAGAATATTCAATTAAGGAAAAAGAATTGCACGCAAAAAAAAATAAAATAAAACACTCTCATTGAGATGAAATTGTTAAAGTGGGTTTTTGGCAAAAAGAAACGGAAGAAGAAAAAAGCAGGTGGCAGATTTTCCTTTCATCCTTTGCCACAGTGTGTGAGGCTGGTGGAGGGCAGCACTGACCTTTCTTTAATGGTCCTTGTTGCAGCAAAACAGCAGAGGCCTCCTTTGTTCCATCTGTATACAGCTCAGATGGTGTGTGGTGTTGTTCAATATGTTTAGCAGCTTGTGCTGCATTATTCTGTCGCTGTTTCCAGCTTCCTTCAGCAGCTTGTTTGGTTTCTTTAAGGTTTCGCCGCCGCCGCCAAATGTGAGGAAAACTGTAGGAGGAGGTATGTTAGATCTTTTCCAGAGTATACACCCAAGCTTCCATAAGCAGTTAAGTCTTCTACTTGAGAAAGTAAAACTATCGAAGTCGCTTGTCCAATATGAGTGAAACAATCTACAGAAGAGATTAGAATCCCCTCAATGTCACAGAGAGACAATCTGGAGCCTAAATTTCACTTCCTCTTGCCGCTCGAGCACTTTTGCAAGCCCAAAGAATTGGGTTGATTGTGTTTTTTGTTCAATTGTTCTTGTTCTTATTTCATTTAAGTTAATAATCCTCAGCGCATTCGACTGTCTTGTTTTCAGATCCTGCTAGTCAAGTTTCCACTCTTTAGATTTCAACCCACCACAAGCATGGTCTCCCGCATTTTGGGTCCCACACCACCGAAGAATGACCACACCAACCTGGATACCGCATTGGACTATTGCTGCAATGTGTCCTGTTCCGGAGGATGGTTGGCAGGACTGCTCCTCTACAAATGTCCTGTTTCTAAAAAGGGTCGCCAGGCCACTCCTCTTCATAAGTCTTGTTCATGAGGATGGTTGTCGAGGATGCCCCTTTTCAAATGACCTGTCTCTCAAGGGGAGTCACTGGGGCTAGTCCTCTTCATGTGTCCTGTCCCTGATGATGGTAACCATGTTACTCATGTTATTGTTTCATATGGAGTCACCAGGGTCACTCCTCTTCATGTGTCTTGTTAATTAGTAGGATCACCAGGCCACTCCTCTTTATATGTCTTGTTCCTGGGGTTGGTTGTCGAGGATGCCTTTCTCTGAAGGGGAGTCGCTGGGGAAGCTCCTCTTCATGTGTCCCTGAGGTTGCTCACTGGGGTCAACCCTCCTCATGTGTCTTCTGCCTAAAGATGGTCACCAGGGCAGCTCCTCTCCGTGCATCTTGTTAATGAGTAGGGTCGCCAGGCACCCCTCTTCATATGTCTTGTTCCTGAGGATGGTTGTCGAGGATGCCCCTCCTTATATAACCTTTCTCAGAAGGTTAGTCACTGGGGTCACTCCTCTTCATGTGTCCTGTCCCTGAGAATTGTAACCACGTTACCCATTCCTCGGGAGAGTTGTCGGAACTACTCCTCTTCTTTTATTGCTCTTGTCGAGGGACCTGAACCGTTGGTGCTCCTCCAGGTCCTGTCATTTCCACTGTTGTAATGTCTTTGGGCATTTGGAATCTGCCCGGTTGGGGTCCTACGAAACCGGTTCCTGGGAAGAAATGCAGTAAAATCAGTTTGACTTAGTTTACTCATAATTGGAAAACTTTCAGTATTAGATGATTCTGAGAAAAAATGTCAAGAATGGATGTCCGTTTTTACGTTTTTGGGTTGAATGCCTCCCGTGGAGCAGTTAGTGTTGCACTAAAAAGAGGCCAAATATTCAGCAGCATCGATTTCACTGAAAAATCTCAACTCCTGCAGTTTATGGTTGTAAAAACACATCTTCGAGCTAAAAAAAACATGAAAGTAGGGCTTTGCAGAGGAAACATGTAAAGATGAATGTAGAGTGAAAGAAAAAAAGATGGGGTACCTGGAGAGTAACAAAAAGCCATGTAAACAAAATCCAATTTCCTTTTCTTCTCTCCGCCTTTAAATCAGCCCATCTTCACACTTGTAGATCCCCAACGAATGCATCTCATCCATATTGATGTGGGTCTTCTGCACAGTCAGGAGCAGCGGTACTGTCTGCAGCCAGCACCAACGGCGGGCTTGTACCCGTCTGGCACCGCACAGGTTTAACACGGGAAGGGGAGTCTGTAAAGGACGCAGACGGCTCCAGCGAGACCTTTTCCTTCGGTTGGCCTTCTCTCGCCGTGAATGGCACAATTGCTTGTTGTGTAGACGGAGAGCAGCCGACGGCGACTGAAGGCGGAGACACATCATTTGAGCGGTAAAAAGGCCGAGACCGATTCGCACTCATCCCGGTTTGGCCTTTAGGAGGCGAAAGCTGTCCGTGGGTTTGTCATTTAGAGACGAGCGCGTGATCAGAATCTCCCCGAGTTTTTGAGAGGCCCTGGAGAAAGGTACGGTGGCCAGGAAGTTCAAATCACATCAACAAATCCCTTGGCCCAAAAGTATATTAAATTAGAAATCAGAACAAAATGTTAGAAACCAAAATGGAAAAACAAAAATGTATCCAGAAATCTAAATGAAATGTTAAAAAAGAAACAAAAGAAAAAATTGTTAAAGAAAGGCATTATGGGACATCACTGATTGGATGATGACGTTTCTTAAACTTTTGCTTGCTGCGCCTTTAAGCGACAATTTGACCCCGCCACATTTTTAAAAACTTTGCGCACACAGAGTACAAAATGATGACATCACAGCGGGCAAAATGAACGGGGCCAAAATTTTTAATGGGGTTTCAAAGGACCAGTTCAAAATTCCCCATTGAAATTATTATGGGATGACAACAGGACCCAAGGCTTGGAGGCCATTTTGTGGCAAAGTGTGACTTTTGTTCAAGCGATCTGTCTAAAATTTCAAACACGGCGCCTACCTAAGCCTACATTCACAACTGAAGATTCGTTAACCTTTGACTTCGGGAAGAGGTAGCCATTTTGAATTTAAAAAAACACCTAGTTCCAGCTACAAATTTACACTGCTCCTTGGAACTTTCATTTGCAGTCTCCAAACTCTTTAAGTATCAATAATAAAAACATGTTGAAATGAGAAGTTGGAGATTTTTAGCATGATGAGCTTGCAAAAGTGATTTTTTTTCCCCCTTTGTTTCTCATACATTTTTCACTGAAATATTGTAAAAGTTGGGTCAAGCTGAAAAAAATTATATAACATACAATATGAACATATTAGGATTTGGGGCGTGGTTAACAAAAATCCTCCGTTGTCAAGGAAATCCAAAAGTTGAATTTAGCTGATTTTTCTGAAAAATACGTAAACCTGTTTGTTACATGCAGGTGACCAAAAAATAAAATTGTTGCTAAGAAAATAAAAGCAACAGAGAGGCTGCAAAAAGGAGAGGAAGAGTGAAGAGCCGGTGTAGAAGGTGCGTGATGAGGGGGAGTGGGGGGTGCCTGCAGGTCATTCAGCATCATTTGCAGCTTTGATTTTGAATTGAAGTTTTGGTTTTCAGAATTTTGTTTGTAAAGTGCAACATTTTAATTTTATTATTTGGTTTTCTTTTTAATTGCCATTTTAATCTTTCCTGTGTTTTTGCTTTGAGGGATTTGTTGATGATGTTTGGACTTTAGGGACGCCGTAGGAAGGTTCTGGCGATGGGCGGATCCAAGGTGAAGGTTTACGTGTCACCAGAGGGAGGGTTAATCGGCGTGGGAGCTTTGAATTGGCGTGGACACCGCATGAACTCAAGCACAATCAAATGATGTTGCCCCGCCTCTTGGCACTGGTGAGTGGGAGGGGGCAGTGGCAGGGCCCCGCTGTGGTTTCTATACAAATCAATGGAGCATCAGAACAAGCTATTGGCACGGCCCGTCTCGTCATCATCAGTGACACAATATGAGAACTGGACTGAGTGACCCCTTCACATTCCAAACAGGAAGTACCTGCTGGCTCCATAGACTTCTTTAGAGAAATAAACATTCTTAACAAAGCCTTCCAAATGTTTTCTGCCATTCTAAATGTTCAAACAATTCTACTGGGCTCACAGTCTTGCTGCGTTTCTGTCAAAATAAGAGAGGAAAAAGGAGATTTTTAGTTTGAAATCTTCTTTACTTCCTGCCAGCAGTGGCTCATGGGAGGAAAGGGCGTGGCTCAGCACCAAGTGTTTGGTCTGAAGGGGAAGCTGTTGTAAAGCAAGACAATTGAGATCATTATAGGTTTGATTTGGATTTGTTTCCAAAGTTTTGATACTCTTGTTGAAGATGGAGCCCAAGTTGAAGATGGATGGAGCTTTTCACGGACCAAAAGCATTTATTCCTGACCGAGAAGTGGGCGGGGCTCCCTGGGTTTGGAAATTTCCAGAACTTCAATATCTGTAAGTGGGATTCTGTTGAAGTTGTCTTTAGGAATGCCCCCCCCCCCCGTTAGCTATTTGCTAATATTTCTAGAGAAACATTCAGGGTTTTTCTTCTGTCCATCGGGATACTTTATGCTCACATTTATGCTGGGAAATACGGAAACTGAGTCTTATTTTTTGCTTTGTGAGCATTTAAAGTCCGACTCCGATGATAACTGTGTTTTTTTTAACATGTTCTGGCATTTTTGTGATGATGAAGGACATATGTACAGATAATTAAGCTTAAAAATATGTATATATAAAAAGCAGTTTGAGAAAGATCGCATTTGTGCCGCAGAAAACACGCTGGGCGGGCCGAAAGCTCCACTTCTGTTGCACTGGTTGGGGCGTGAGAGGCTGTAAGCTAGTGGGAGAGTGTGAACAGCAGAGCTTCCTGCTAATTTTCTGTACCAGTAAGGAATTGTATCACCTTTCAAGGTTTTATGAGAAAATCTTTTTTTTTCTTTAATTAACTAAAACAGTGTTGGAGAATTTCTTCAATCGTATTTTTGATTGATAAAAAAAAAAAATTTTGGATAAAACAAATTGTTTTATCCAATGTTTTTCACCCGAGGTGTCAGGGTAACTGCTGCTTCGTTCAGCCAGAGCTCGTGTATGACGCTACGCTCACGTGGGACCACGTGGTCAAGCGGCCATTTCTAATGAAGAGTCTAAGTAAAGGTGCATAAATGTGCGTTTCCAACTTCTGCATTCCAAACTCTCATGTTCAAAGACCATCTTTGGCTCTACGTACAAGACGTGAGCAATGAACATTGAAACTGAAACCAGGTCGAACTTTTACCAATCGGGGGGATTGGATTTGGAAGAACCAACCGGAAATACCAACCGCTTGAAAATTGATCATGGTAGAAAAATTGATAATTGCGGATTATACCATTGTCCGGGGGAATTCTCGATTCTGATTGGCTGCTAAGTGTGTTTTAAAAAGTGATAACGCGCAGTGATAATGCACTTCTAAAAGAGAAGTTCCGGTCACCTAGCTTAAATGTTCTGTATCACGGTTCTGTATCAGATCGGAGCGGCGTGTTGTCACGCAGCCATGTCAATGCGTAACAACTTGTCCGCTTTTTGCGAAAAAGCAGTCCAACCGAAAAAAATAAGAATAAAGAACTAAGAACTGATTGAAAAGTGACCACGTTTTAAGAGGGTTAATGGCCAACGAAGTGTGCATTATCAGAAATGAACCCACTTGCATTCATTTCTGATAATGCACGCTTTGTCGGCCCTTACATATATGACAATAAGTCTTTCATTTATCGGAATGGAGCTGTGAAAGAAAAGCAAGATTCACTTTGACATTTGGCACCAAGCCTCTTCTAACTGTGGATGGTGAACATGGGCTAGAAAACAGTAAAAAAAAGAAGAAGCAACCCCTCCCTGCTTGTCCAGTGTGAACACCACGTTTGAGAACCAGGAACACATGTCAAATAACAGTATGACTGTAGCTTCAGGCTGTATGTTCACTCAGGAGCTTCCACATGTATGACCGTGTTTTCCTTCTCCTTTTACATCATGTTTGCTTTAACTAAGGCTCTGCATCACATCATCTGCGAACCACAAATCAAATTCTGCCAGCACAAACCGGATACTTTTATCCATTTTGGGCCCGGGGAATGTCAAACGCAAAACGAATTTCAGCCCAAATACTCTAATGGAAATGGAAATGACAAGAAAATACTCATCAGTCTTGAATATGGAAAAAAAAATGTAATGTTCAAACTCTACTGCACACCAATTTTATCTGCCATCATATTTCTTTGTGATGGTGAGGCAGGAATTAAGTAATGCATTAGAGTAAGCATATTAAAAGGATAAGAGCATCACTCCACGCGAGACGGAATTATCCGGTGATGAGGAACGAGGGGGGAGAGGGAAGGAAAAAGGGTGGATATTGGAGGAAAAAAGAGGTGGATGTGGGGTGCTTTTTTTAACACAGGAGGAAAAAGGCTGAAGGATGAACATCAGGAGACTAAACGGATGAAGAGAAAAGAAAGAAACGGAGACGTAGCACAGCCAGAGAAAATCTATGGCATTAAAGGTGTAGTTGGTTCATCCCTCCATTGTTGTCAAGTTTTCCTTAAAGGTCGGCTTTTGAGCGGCGGAGTGGAGGAGGGGGAGGAGGAAGAGGAGGAGTGGCATCTGCTGTGGCGGTGCTTCAGAATATTTGATCATCGCCACAGCGACCGGTCACCTGGCAACCGGATACACAAAGGCTCCACGGTAGCCTTGGCAACGACGCAGATGCACGGGAGGAGGCTGAAGAGGCAGCGCTGGCGGGGAGAAAGTGTGAGATGGAGGGATGGAAGGGGAGCAGGTGCGAAGTGTGAGTCAGTATCGCACCTCAACAGGTGCGGGGAACGGGCCAAATGTGTGTTGGGTCATAATGAGACCAGCAAGGAGCTCCAAAGCAGGACAAGCAGCCGCCACCTGTGATCCCCCCCCCCCCCCCCCCCCATCCAGGAGGGCTGCATTCCCCCCATTTTTTGGTAGGATTGGTAGTAATTTGGTTAGAAAAGCTTCACAAATGTGTCGAATGACCACAGATGCTCTTGACCTGAATAGATTCGGACAGTTTTTTTGCTTCAATGTGTTTCTGTAATCCACAGCTCTCTGTCGTGGTTCAGCCGTTCCTGGGATTTGAGTTTGGGTAAAGTCAGCTCAAAAAGGTCAACGGCAGTTTTCTCCTGAACCTTGAAGCTTAAAATATCACAGCTGGACAATAAAATCTGAACATCTGCAGATAATTGGGTCCATGTGAACTTTTTCGCTGATAAGGCAAGTCGATAAATTTCTGCGAAACACATCAGCAAAATCTCCTTTAGAGCCTGGGCGATGTGGCGATGTGCGTTTACAGACCAACTCCGATAAAAATAGTGTTTTTAATGTGTTATTGTAGCATTTTCCTCATGGTGGAGGACATATATTAAGTAAATTACGTTTAAAATTGCAATCCTGACTATTTCCTTTTTCAAATCGATGTGAATCAGGAGCAGACGACAAAATGACAATTGTAGTTGTGACATCACAAGTGCGCTCCATTCCAGTGCAGCACTCGTTGGCGACTAGATCCATGTTTGTCTTCGTTTTCCTCGTCTGATCTGGCATCTGTCTCAAAACTGTACGACTGGATAGCTTCAAATTTGGTGGTCATTTTTTTTGCACCGTTGATGTGTTAGGCCAGCAGAAAAGGGTATAAAAACACACACAGTAATAATAGTTGTACTTATTCTCTGGAAAAGTTAGAAAATGTTTGAATATTTGGTCAGCAGAGGGCGCTGTGTGCAGATGGACCATTGACTGTAACGGAGAACTGGACTGAGTGAGTGTGACCCATAGAAAATGACCTGCCTCCAGGTTTAACCCAATGAAGTCAATTCAGTCGCCATTTTTTCGTGATGCAGAAGCTGCCAATGCTGTGAGCCAGATGTCGACGGTAAGCAAAGATGGGTCCGAGTCGCTCAGAGTCAATGTTTCTATGGCAACCACCTTCGCCAATTAGGAGTGAGTTTCTTGGAGGTCCACACCCCTACCAATTGCAAGTTGGCTACACGAAATCTGGCAAATGTTTCAATCGCTGGAGGTGCTTGCCAGGAAGCACCGCCTACTTGTACTGAGGCATCTGATTGGTCAGTTTATAGCTGGAATTACTTGGACTACAGAAAAAAATGTAATTAAAAATAGTTGTATTAGCAAGAACATGTAGCAGATCAAGAATAGTTATTCTTACACTGACTGACTTCTTATTTCTCTATAAAAGTCCATCGGATTTTGGTTACTGGGAGCCAGCGGGTACTGTTAGTGGTCGGAACAGCTGATGTATCTGACGTGTGACCAGACCAGACAGAAAAGTAGTAGATCACGTTTGTTTTTCTCTGCTCTGCTGTACCAACTGTCCCACGGACCGGTACCGGACCACAGCCTGGGGATTGGGGACCAATGGAACTGTAATAAATCCACTTCAGTCTGATGATTTTTTGTGTAGCATTTTGAGATGATCTAAGTTGTCAACTGGGGTTGTACAAATAATGAGAACTAAATTGGTAGAACAAAATCCATGGGTCAGAATGGCCCACCTGGGTCATCTAGCCCCACTGGATTGTATCTGGATCAACCGTGTCCAACCTGAGCTTGGAAACGCCTGAAAAAATCAACAAGAGTCCAAGAAAGTCTGGAAAACAAAGTGACAAAACTGAATAGACAAATCCAAATTACTTCCCTACCCCTACGGCTTGTCCTCACCCCTACATTTATCCCTCCAAGCAGAGAAATATGGAAAAATAGTCTTCAAATCCGGACGTTACTACTGCTCGATGACATCATCAATAGTCACTGGTCATCTATATTAGCCCTTAACTGCCAATGCTCAGAAAATACCCAACATTGGTTTCATTACTAAGTCGTTACTTACAGTTAAATGTAAACTTCTGCGCTTCAGAGCGCACCCACGTGAAGAAATGCGATTCACCACCGCGCCACAAGCGCGATACGGATCATCCTGTCGGTGGAGAGATACCCAGCCTTAAGTCATTACTGCTCCCCCTTAAAAAACAAAAACCCTTTCGGACGCCACTACAGCTCCAAACACCCCAACAATTGGAGCAACAGAGAGGAGTAGGAGTGTCCAGTGTTAGGTGGATGAGTTTGCAAAAGTGAGATTCAGATTCTACTCCACTTTTTTGTGTCCGTGGCTCCACTGAACTTTGAACAGCGTGGTAGAACTTTCCAGGGCCTACGGTGGGAACAAACGCAGGCAAAGTTTAGTTTCTCAACTGATGGATCGCTCGCAGAGAAAGAGAGAAATTAGAAAAATAATCAAAGCACATTAATACGGCCTTTGAGGGCGAAAGGCCACAATAATTACCTTCCAAGTGAGTCATGGGGAAAGGTTTGGCGAACAGAGAAATGAGTAAAGTTCATCTGAAGTGATTAGCTGAGCCACATATCACTGGCAGACTCTGAATTTGTGGGGTTTTAATTCCTCAAAGATGGTGATTAATAGTTAACTCTTCAGATAAGACTTCCCGAGGCCCAACACGCCAGATATGAACTTATTTAGTCAAACCGAGATTGAGTTTGTGCTGGCGTCGCTGCGCCTGTGTGTGCGCGGACTGTCGCACCGCCTGTAAGCCCATTAGCCCGAGGTTAAGTGATTTACAGCTTCGGCTCTGAGCCCCTCCTGCAATCCTCTCCTCGACGCCACCGCCTATCGGCCGACTCTATCTGCCTACCTTATCAGGGAGATTACACACCCGAACATGCACACCTGTCACTCTGCTGGTGGAGACGCTCGATACCCGCTCAGGGTGTCTGGGGAAAAAAAACCAAACAGGTGTAAAGAAATGAGCTAACAGCTAATTTAGTTCACCTGTACACGAGCACGAAGGTTCCTGTTGTTTGGTATGACAGTCCTGGACTGCAAGGAGCAGATGATTCTTCTTTCTCACTGCATCTTAAAGCAAAAATTTAGCTCCAGCTGCACACTTAGAAATTCTACGAAATTTGCACCCCTCTCCAAAATAAAACTAAAAAGATGACATCATAGCAGGAGAAACCATCACAAAGTTAGTGGGAACAAAAATCTCTAATGCGGTGTATCAAAATCCACTGACCAAACCAAAATGCGTATTGTGGATATTTAAAGAAAGTTTTGAAATTATTATGGGATGGCCAAAGGACCAACGACTTGGCGGCTATTTTGTGGCAACGTGTGAAATTTGGTAATTTTCACATATCCGTCCAATACAAAAAAATTGATTCCACACCAATAGATCTTAATGAAATATCACACACGCCACCAGGTTACGTACAACCACAACTGAAGTTTTGTTGACCTTTGACCTCAGAGATAGGACGCTATCTTGAAAATGACCTTCACTACATCTTCGCATTTAAACTCCTCCTTCAAACATCTATCTTCTCCGAACTTCATGAAGATCATTGGAAAGCTACTTGGGAAAAAAATGTTGGAATTAGAAGTTGTACATTTTCAACGGCGTGAGCGTGGCGAGCTAACAAAAACTGGTGTTCCCCAAAGTTTTGTGAAATGTTTATACATCAATCCTGGGCTCAAGCTAAACGAAACAGTATGACATACAATATGAACAAATTAGGAATGTGGGCGTGGTTAACAAATAACCTAAGTTTCCAAAGAAATCCCCAAAATTACTTTTAACGATTCTTTTAAATATTCGATAAAACTGTTCGTCACTCCCCGGTGACCAAAAAATAGAGTGGTTGCTATGGAGATAAAACCAACAGAAAAGCTTCCATTTAGAACTTTTCATTTCCTTTTTCAACAAATCGTCCGAATTTTTAATTGAGTAATTTAATTTAATTTAATTCTATTTGTAATATTTTTTGTCATGGTTGCGAAGGCATGAGGGGAGAGGAAGGGCCCTATAGTAGCCACTCAGCGGCGGTGGCAGGGGCGGCAAGGGCGGGGATGGGTGGCGCCTGAGGGCCATAAAACTCTGCGACTTTGATTCGCCGTATTGTTTTTGTGCCCGATCTATGCCTTGTGCTATCTTATGGGGTCCAGATGACCCCACCCTTACATTGACGTGTTCTCCCTACCATGACAAAGGTGGATAAAGGTGGAAAGATTTCATGTAATCCATGGACACCAGTGAAGATCACAAATCATTGAAGAAAAAAGGTTCAGAGCACTGTCTAGTGGGGTTAGATGAACCCACTCCCAACGTTAAGGTGCCTCCAAGGCACCTTAACGTTGGGAGTGGGGTCATCTGGACCCCACAAGACAGCACAAGGGCAATAGGGTCTGTCTGTGGAGGTGAGTGAAAGCCTGCTTAACGTAGAAATGGACAGTCTGTGCGTCTGATCAAGCTAATAAACCCCACAGCTGCCTCCTTTTACAGGAGCGGCGAGACGTCTCCAACCGCCGAGACAAAAGGAGACGCAGGAGAGCAGCTACATGGACGCATAAGAAGCAAGAGAGCAAAGTACTTAATGATCGCCGGAGCTGCAGCATCCCCCCCCCCCCCCCACATCACCACCAACACGGCCCACTTACCCTTCACCCCCCACCCCCCGTCTGTCGTTCCCTGTTTTTTATTCTCTTATTTCAAAGGGATAAAGCAAAAAGAGAAACCAACTGCGTCAAAGAAGCAACTCCACTCACAAACACGGCAGCATTATAATGGGGTAGCCGCAGTGTTGCCACGACAACACAAATGGATTCGGGGAGTGGGGGGGGGGGGGGTAGAGAAGCAGAAATAGGAGAAGGGAAAAAGGTAAAATAGGTAGAATAGGTAGCAGTAGAGGGTTGAAAAAAAGGCTGTTTTTGTTGGCGTGCTTATCTCTGGTGGCTGTTTGGCAGAAATGTCCCTGAGTTGATGTGTTTATCACGCTGAATCTGATCATATGGAAGAGCCTGATAGAGCCTGGGCTCCCCGCTTACATCTGAATTCAGGGGGTGTGAAGCCTCGACTTCACTACGAGTGCAGTAAAATACTGCAAACGAAACGTTTTATGTGCAGCTTCAGAAAACATGAAAATCCAATTTTGGAGATCATTTATTCAGATTTAAGTTCGTTTTTTTTATTTGGAATCTCATCCAGTTTCTAAACTGAGAACATATTTAAAATCCTGTAAGCATAAAGAAGAAGAAAATGACTAGAACCGTTAAGGATAACCATCCTTTGACTCTTGGCTGGTTCACAATAAAAATAAAAAATAAACGAGAGGGGACGAAAATGGGAACAACAGCACATCATCTAAAGAACACCAAAAAAGGCAGGCGATAATTTTTTTTTTCTAAAGCTACGTTCACACCGAATGCAATTCACGCAGGAGCAGGGGCGTCCAGTTTCAATAATAAGTCAATGTACAGATGTGATCAGAGATCCCACAGCGTGTTTTGAGTCCTGGCGTGACGCGATTCTCTAAGTGTTAGCACTTCTTGAGGGCAGTGTGGTGAAAATTCTGACACGCGGCGCAACGTTTTCAGATCAAATATCTGATTGGTGACAAAGCACAAAGCTGTTTTTCTCTGTGTCAGTATTTGTTTGAATTACGTTGATTCCAAAAACGGTCATTAATGCAGGTCAAAAAATGTGTTGTTTTTCTGTCACCGGTGACGACTCGGATGTTAAAGGGTCACTGTCTTTTCTGGATGGTATAAGTTGCACCAGAGTATGATTTGCAGGAGCCATTGAATGGATAATAAAGAAGAAAAAATCATATGTCGCTCTGGAGTGTAAGTCGCATTCTTAGTAGAAAAGTGTAACGCTTCGGAATAAATCTGCCAAGGTCAGTGTAAAGCTGCGATCACACCGGAAGCAATTCACGCGCCAAATTCGCGCCCGTTGCCTCTTTGGATGCATCAAATAAGATCCTCGATGCTTGTCCAAAACTGTGTTCATAAACGTATGCTTCCGTCAAATCAAGTTTTTAGCTTCCTCACTACATGGAACCATTGACTGTATATGTTATTGTCATGCCCAAAAGACATGGATGACGTTGAGAGATCCGGTTAATTGAGTTAAGAGCTCTACAAACTACTGTTTATTTATTCCAACATGTAGTTGTAGAGTTAGATAAGCTAATTCTTCTCTAAGAGTTCTGGTTCATCGCTTGTCTGTCTTGGGGGAGGATCCCCCCGAGTTTTCTTGGTTTTTTTCCCTGAATCTGTTTTTTTTTTAGGAGTTTTACCTTACTGAGAAGGAGGGTCTGAGGAATGCCCAGGTCAGCTTAGTCTGTTTAGTTTAGCCTAGCCATTACCTATTGAATTCTATGGTTTCATGTTTATTATGCAATTACCGGTACCGGTCTCCGTAACCCAGTTTGATGACTTGCTGTATGGTATTAGTTCGAGGTAGTAAAAATAAAAAAATAGTTTCGATGCAAAATAAAAATAAAATCGTAAACTTCAGAAGGAGAATGATCCGATTCTCCATATTTTGAGAGTTTTGGACGACGATTCTTGTACTTCTGCGTTGTTGTCAGTAGCCAATACTGATAAACACATCTACAGTGCCCTCTAGTAGGTTGTTGATGCGAAAATAACAAATATATGCTTTTTTTCAGGCAACATTGTAAATAATAAATTGTTCTTAATGTTTTGCCTGGTTAAATAAAGGGTTCTATGAGCCCATTTATATTTTTAAAAAACCTGAAATAAGTCGCCTCTGAGTGTAGGTCGCACCCCTTACACAACTTGTACTCCAAAAAATACAGTAATATAATTATTGAAGCGCATGTGTGTTTCCAAGAAGGGATTTAAAGAGTTGGTGAAGTTACCAGGAAAAAAACAAAATCATTCTTTTAGATTTATCTGGGGTTCATTCAACCCAACCACTGTTACGGTACAAACCAATCCCTTTGAATGGATAAGCTGCTGTTTGCTGACAGAGTGACACAAAGGAAACACCTACCATTTGAATGTTTTATCTTAAAACAGATATACGCATCACCCTGTTAGTCTCTTATCCATAAACCGTGGCATTTGTCTGTATGGACTGCACCAAAGTGCTGCATTTTATAAGTGATGCTACTTTTTTTGTAGTGGAAGTTTAAGCTGTAAAAACAAAGAATTGTTTGGGAAATTGGGTCATACCAAGTTCTAAATCCTGGCTTTATGAACAAGTTAAGCTTATTTATTGCCCCGGTAGCGTTACGCTTTCAATACGTTGCGATGTCAACAATATTCCATCCAAAAAGCAACTTTTTCAAAGGATTAGCTTGTTTTAGCTGTCTTCACGTGTTGCCTGTTGCAGAACTTGTTTAGCATCAAAGCATCCATTTGTATCATTTTACAGGCAATCTGTGGTGTGTAAATAAAAGGCTTGAACAGAGCATAATGTGTAACCTTCAGTGCACGTCTCAAAGGCTTAGACAGAGCACACGCACCATTGCTAGCTGTTTATTCTCGGATAATAACCCCTGACAGACGAAGCGCAGGTAAAGCGCGGCTTCAGCTTGTGGCTTTATGGATCTGGGCCTTCGCCACAGAAAACAGGTCTCAGCAGCTCATAGCTGTATGAAAAAGGATTCAGAGTCTTTCGCCGTTAAAGCAGAGATCTTCTCCAGACAGCACCTGCACAGGTGGAAAGCTCTCGCTGCGTTGTCTGCTGTCACTCTGCGCCTGGATCAAATACCTTGGGTTGTTTTGACGGACACCAGGAGTGTTCACACGGTTGTGGCACAAGAGCATGAGTCCAGATGAATATTACAGCATGATTCACAGTTCCTCTGTTCTTTTTCCTTTAACATCTTGTTGAATTGGACCCCTCGGTTCGTAGTGTGCGGCCACAACTGTGCGTTTGGAATTCAAGATTCTTATTGAGTGACTGAACTTGGGCCAGTTGAGTGAAAATAAGGAACATAAAATCTGTGAGCGGTATTGTCATGCTCGCAGGCGCTACCCATGCCTACCCTCGCCTGCCCCTTTTGACCCAAACTCACTAGCTGAGAAGCTGCTACATACCCCATGTTCTCCCCTTATGCCTCTGCCACCCAAGGTCAAAGCTGGAGTGGACAAATTTTCGAAAAAAAAACGTTTTTCTTTTTCAGGATGTAAAAGCTTTTCTCTTGGTTTATCTTCATGGCAACCATTTTAGTTTTGGGTCGTCTGGGGGTGACGAACAGTTCTGTGTCATTTCTAGAAGAATCGGCAAAAGGAACATTTTCAATTTCCTTGACAACGAAGGTTTTTTGCTAACCACGCCCACATTTCTAATATGTTCATATTGTATTTTACACCTTCCGTTGAGCTTAAGCCGTGGATTCATGTAATACATTTTCACAAAATTCCAGTGAAAAATATGAGAAGAACAGATAAAAGACACTTTTGCATGCTCGTCTATGCTAACGCCGTTAAACTTCGAATTCCAACACCAAGTAGCTTCTAAACGATGCTCGAGGAGTTTGGAGAAGATAAGAGGAATTTTTCATTTGTAGAAGGTACAAAAGGTGATCATTTTTGGGGAGGAAAATTCAAGATGGCGACCTCTTCCAGAGGTCAAATGTCAACAAATCTTCAGTTGTGGTTGTAGACTTAATGTAGTGTTGTGTCAGATCACTAGAGCAAAAGGTTTTTTCACCCCAGATGGTGTAAAAATGTCGTGATTGACCGGCCAATCACGATCGATGTGTTGGGCACCCCTGCCGTAGACGACGTCAGGCGTCTTTGACCAATCCGGGACTCTGAGTGGTCAAAGTTTGAGCAACTGGGTCAACTTTTGACACGCGGTCAAATCGCTGCGTGTTTTGTACGTATAGCCCAAAAATTATCGTTGAAAACTTGCGTAGCTAAGGATAGGCAGAAGACGAGCAATCGGAATGTTGACTGAAAGGGTTTGGGAAGGCGATGAAGGACTCGAGAGGACGCAGAAGGAGAGTACAGAAAGCATGGGTGCACGTCTACGTCAGATTGGGGGGGCTGAGCCGAACAGGACTTGGAGAGTGAGACAGAGTGGAGGACAGGGGGAGGCAGATGGAACTGGTTAAATCCTTGTCCTGAGTATTGTACCAATTGTGGCAGAGAGGCAGAGACAATAGCTGAGCGCTAGCCTGTCGCTCCCATAAACAAGATAAATTGATGAGACTCCCCCGCCCACAAACATCCACAGTTTTGTTTTTATTGCCTTTTCAAGAGAAGGGAATGGAAACCGTCTGAGGGAAAACAAGAAAATAAAGCCTTTGCTAAATATTCCTCTTCTTCTTCAAGGCTTTCTCCGCTCCACCGTGGATGAATGGCAGCGTTTGATGGCATTGTCTCATGTCATATTAGAAAACTCTGGTTCTCATATTTAGGATCCCAAACTAAAAGGGAGAGTAACTCAATCAGGCTGATAGAAATAGATGCTTTACAAAATGATTCAGTTTTAAATGGGAATGGGCAAGGAAGGCTCCAGCGTACCTCTGTGGGGTTTTTTTTGTTGTTTTTTTCCGATTCTGACAATCCTTCCAAGATGTTTTGAATAATGCGATGACAGAGGAGTTTTAGACAGACGAAGCGCGCTCTAAAGAACACAAAGCAGGCTTTTTTTTTCAAACGCCTTTGTGTAAACACAGAGAACACTCACACGCCGTTTCAGCTGAAACCAAAGAAACTTTCAACATATTTTAATTCCACTAAAAGAGAAAATATGAAAATGAAGTCAGCCAATCTCTTCCCGACATTAACTGACCTTTAAAGATTGGCATTTTTACAAAAAAAAAGGGGGGGGGGGGGGGGGGGGGCTCGCTTATTAAAGTTGCTCTCTGTCTCCTGTGGTATTTATTCCCTGCTTGTGTATTTGTTGATGATTTACTGTGAGCTCCAACTCTGGGAGCCAAGAAAGGGAGAGGGAGCTGCGGTAAATGGCTGTCCAAGTACCATCCGTCTACTAGAACAATCAATTCCGCCATTCAGGCTGATTTAGTCCAATCAATGGTGGCCTATGTTCAAATGAGAACGATACAGGGAGTCCGCTGGAGAAACGGATAAGTCTAAACGCCTTTACATCAAGAAAGACACCTGAATCCCTCGTGTTTGACTCGAGTGTTTGGACTGTCCCTCAAGTTCTGCAGCTTTTGGTTGGAATCCCAGACCAGCCAAGACTTTTGAAGGGCTACAGTGGCATGGCAGGCTTAAACTGAGTAAAACTCACAAACACAAGATGATAATCATCAATGCGATCCATTTGTAAATTAGCAAGAAGACGCAACAGTTATCTAACACAAAAAAATTTGTTTTTTGTGTAGCTTAAAAGTTTAGCTATCATAGATCAGAGTTTACATGTTAGAAAGTATTGAACTGTTAAATGTTCAATACTTTTTGTACTTCATTCTTAACAGATGCTCCTATTCTTTTTTTGAATGTAGTCATAGTCTTAGACAGTGAATCACATTCACTTTTCATCATATTTTCATCATATCTAAATGCGACGTAAAACCCTCTTATCTTGTCCTTTAGTGGTATTGTAGTTAGTACCCTATGCTAGAGAAGATCCCTAACTAAATCATATGCTATTACTATTGTAGGTTTTTTGTTTACTTTTATCTAAGCCCTTTCTAATTACGCTCTTTATGGTTTTTTTCTCTTGTGTACCTGCTATTGTGTTATGTTTGTGTCTTAATTTATGACTGATTGGACAATGAGACCAGAATAAAATCTATCTACTGTCCATCCATGATCAAACTGTTACTCAGTACTCAAATACTTTTTGAGACGGCTAATTTGACTTGATTACAATTTTAGGACACTCTATCTACTTCTAACGAAGGCTTGTTCCACCATTTACAGCATGGAACATCACGTTATATTGGCGTTAGCATGAGGGGGGGGGGGGGGGGGGGTCCTTGTTAACACTGGTTCCTAAGGACATTTTTTTTTACTTCCACATAGAGCAGTGTTTTTTAACCAGTGTGTCGTGGGAGATGGTCCGGTGTGCCGTGGGAAATTTCCATCATTAACTGATCTAAAAACATTTTCCATCTCCAGGATATCAGCTCTGTTTTCATCCAAACAGGCCCTGATAAAACACTGAGTAGTAAGGAATACAAAAGATCATAAAATACTTTTTCTTTCTGTTTATTTGATTCTATTAACCCTTGTGCCATCTTAGATGACCCCACCCTTACATTGACGTGTTCTCCCTACCATGACAAAGGTGGTTAAAGGTGTAAAGATTTCATGTAATCCAAGGACACCAGTGAAGATCACAAATCATTGAAGAAAAAAGGTTCAACGCACTGTCTAGTGGGTCTAGATGACCCAACTCCCAATGTTAAAGTGCCTAGGATAGCACAAGGGTTACACACAGTTTGATAAGAGTGGCGTTATCGCGATTTAGCCGTGGCGTCAGCTGTTTGAGGAAAAGTCCCGCCCCTTTAACTGTCTCCACCAATCATTCTTGGAGGCTTAATCACATGTCATCAGTCTGACCAATCAGAAGTGGTTAAAGTATTCACTTCCTTGTTCCGATTTTGCTCCTAAGTATCTCAGTTCTAACAAAAATACCAGCTAAAGCTCGTCTTTAGCGGTGTAGCTTTCCACAGAATCCGGTGTCAGACAGTGGAACGAGTGAACAAAACAATGAAGCTCAGAGACGCTAGTCTGTCTGCGTTCGGCGGCTGTATGCACTACATCTCCCATGATGCATTGGGTTAAAGTGACAGCGTCTCAGCGCACAATGAGTCTTGCCGTGGCTCAAAAAAGGTTGAAAAACACTGACATAGAGACACGAAAACTGCTAAATGCATTTATCATCCTGAGATATAGAAAAAACGTTATGGTTGCCATGGAGATATTTGCTTCCGGGATGCCAGAATTTTGAACCAGAATGTGACTAGACCAACATATGAACACTACTATTATTCATTGTGAGGCCAAGCGGAGGATTGACATGTTGGGCTGCCGGGGGTGATTTGGACTGCGAGGAACATTCAACTTTGCTCGCAGCTTTAATTCGATACCGCCGAGGAAAATTATCCGCAGAAACAACAGTCAGATCGGGTCGCGCTCGTCTGATAACTGTGTCAGTCAGTGGGGTTACAGAAATATAACGTGTTCCAGCAGATTGCATGCCCACACAGGCGTGAAACCACAAAACTGCTGTCAAAGTCACTGAGCACAAGTCATGTCAGGCAACAACTAAAGCGCACAGCTGCAACAATCAGCGTTTTCTCGTTAATGCATTTGAATGAACGCTTGGTATTTTAGAAAACAGTCTTGACATTTGCTTGCATCTGTTTTATGGGTATTTGCCGAATCCCATTGAGGCTTCGTGTGTGTCCTTGTTGCCTGCTTTTGTGTCTTTTTTTTCCCTCCAGTTTCATCTGCTACGGCTTTATTAGTTTCACCCGTGTCCTGCTCTTCCTGCAGCGCTTTGTCTTCCTCCGTCAGCTGTCAGCTTCTCCCGTGGCGTACACGTGTTCTTCCCCCGTCTGAACTCCAGCCGTTTCTGTAACCAGGTTTTCTTTTTTCTGTTCTTCATCAACAAACTCGGCTCCACTGATCTGTCAGAGAACATTATCAATGTTTGGACAGCTCCATGGTACGACTGATGAAATGCCTTTAGGGTTAAACGAAACATGTCGCTATTTAATAATCACTGAGTTTCAATTGTTAAGGTAAATTCCTGCCAGTCGTGACACACCTCTAATATTGGCCAATCACGGAGCGCGGTGAGCTGTGGTGGTCTAACCCCCCTAATCCAACCAAGTTTCCAGTAGGGAAGCATTGGGTTCTATTTTTGGATAATTGGTGCCTTAATGGTAGGATTTGAACTCCCAACCTCATCATGTCAGAGTGGACACTCTACCACTAGGCCATTGAGCTGTCATAAGGTGTAAACACTTTATTTCATCTGTTGTCTGGTGATTGGTTTCCTTCAAGAGGCAGCCGTGGTGCAGGGGTAGAGCGGTCACACACTAAAGGGGGGGGTGGTTCCCGCCTTGCCTGTTGAAGTCACAATAGCTGTGTGCCACATTTGACAGCATATGTGTGTATCGTTATTCATGCTAAAAGCTACGTACACATCTGGCTAAACGGGCACTCATGAACGCGCTTTGGGCCTTCTGTCACTGCCCGATACAAGCGCAGGACCTCACAGTTGGAAGAGGCTTGGTCTGAAATGTGGTAGCGGTGCAAATCTGGTGAATGTTTCCCAGCTCTATTCCGACATTTGAAAGACTTTTCCATCCAGGAAGGCCCCCGGTTCAAGTACCGGCTGGGGGACCTGAACCAAAACATCAATGGGGGGCCTTTCTGTGTGGAGTTTGCATGTTCTCCTCGTGCATGCGTGGATTTTCTCCGGGGACTCTGGCTTCCTCCCACCGTCCAAAAACATGCTACATAGGTCAAATGGAAACTCTAAGTTGTCCATAGGTGTGAGTGTGCATGGGTGTGTGATATGTGTGACCCTGCGACAGACTGGTAACCTGTCCAGGGTGTCCCCTGCCTTCGCCCATAAGTGGCCTGGATAGGCTCCAGCAGCCCCGTGACCCCGAAAGGGAACAAACGGAAGAAAATGAATGAATGAGGTTTCTTCATTTTTCCGGAATCCGTTTTTTTAGGAATTTTTCCTTACCGCGAAGGGGGGGTCTAAAGGCAGGGATGTCCAGTTTAGTTTAGTCAGTTTGCTAGTTTAATTTAGTTTTTTCCTATTGAATTCTATGTATTCATGATCCTTTTGAGTTCATGTTTAACTTTTTCAATGACCTATACGAAGCCCATCGAGACGACTGTTGCTGTGAATTCGGGCTATGCGAATAAAATTGAATTGAATTCATGATCACTTTTCAATCGGTTTGTGCTTCCGTGAATTGAAAAGGACACAACCCGTAAGTCACTATTTAACTTCATGTTGTATGAGACATCGTTCTGTTGAGCTTGAGCCGGGGATTCAATACATTTTCACAATATTCTGGTGAAAAATGTGAGAAAATCAGGGAAAAGACACTATTGCATGCTCGTCTATGCTAACGCCGTTAAACTTCTAATTCCAGTACTTTTTCCCCAAGTGGCTTCTAAACGATGCTCGAGGAGTTTGGGGAAGAAAAGAGGAATTTTTCATGTGAAGAAGGTACTAAAGGTGATCATTTTTGGGGAGGAATATTCAAGATGGCGACCTCTTCCAGAGGTCAAAGGTCAACACATCTTTGGTTGTGGTTGAAGACTTAATCTAGTGTTGTGTCAGATTACTTCAATCACGAGCAATGTGTTGGGCACCCCCCGCCGTAGACGACCTCAGGTGTCTTTGACCAATCCGAGTCCCTGATTGGTCAAAGTTTGAGCAACATTTGACACGCGTTCATTTGCTGCGTGTTTTGTACGTATAGCCCAAAAATTATCGTAGAAAACTTACGTAGCCACGCATTTACGCAGACTTTTTCGTGGAAGCGGCGGCTTGAACGTTGCTGAAGGCGGTGGTAACGCAGCATCAGAATTCCTGAAAAATTGAAGACAAAACGTTGTCGGTCGAACTCCACACTGGCTTTTAACGTCGGTGTGGGTTTGTGACTTTGCAACAGAAAGACATTCCTTTCCCTCGCAGTTGAGCATTTTTCAGAGAAGCTCCTGATCAGAATTCTAAATAAATCGTCTATTTAAGCCACACGTCTACCACTAAATGACTGGAGAAAGCCTGAGCCTGGCTCCTATAGAGGACGTAATCAGGCTGCTGATGAATGAGTCTTTGCTATAATGAAGTGTGTTTTTTATGGGCTGATCAGTGCTTAACGGGCAGAAATCCAGTGACAGTTTGTGAGGATCCTGCTACCACAGACAGAGTGGGGAGAAAAATGTGGAATTTACGGCTAAGTATGATGACGATGTAGCTCCGTTCAGACGTTCCTGAATAAACCTGTGCGTCTGTCATTTTCAGGGCTCAGCGGTAGTTTTTGCACAAGCGGTTCAAAGGGTTCTGCACAAGGTCATCTTAATAAACTCTCCTGTCTTACTCAGTCACTCTCCCCTCCATAAACTACCCGCTGTGCCATAAATCAAACGCACACACATCCATCACCGGGAGTAAGACAGCCTGACAAATAACACCCCCCCAACTCTGAGCCCCATTCATCATTACGGACGCATGATTTTCGCCTGTGAAAAGTCTTCATAGAACGGACCAGAACACGATCAAAACAAAAGAACAATGTTCTCATTTATTCATATTCTAATTCACTCCCTTTGGTGTTGGGGATAGCTCCAAAACAGACGGCAACAACACGCAAAGGGTAGGAGCCTGCAAGTCAAAGTGTAGGGAATAGGGAAGATAATTTGCATTTGTGAAAATAAAAAAAGGCACGGTTTTACGAGCGAAAAGCACAAAAACGGATGGAAACTCACGTTAGCTACACGTAGTATGTGCGGACAAGACATAAATTGCTGCATTGCTTGCGCGTATTTTAAGTGCGTCCAAGGCTAAATGTTGTTTTTGGTCTAACGCATTAACCTAACCATAAGCTTCCTCTGGGTTCGTACGGTCAAGGAAACAGTTCAGCACTGGCTGCAGGTGTTTAGAAAAATTATGTGCAAATAGTCACTTTCCTTAAAAAGTGTTGCATCGGGGATGCAACGATTCACTTTTCCAACAATTTGATTCAAACCTCAATTTTTGGGTCATGGTTTGTTTAAATTCCGTTCATGATTCGTGTTTTACAAATAAAGTAGAATAACAAAAATTCAGAAAAACTTTTTTTTATTTGCTAAAAATAAAGTAACAACAGAAACAAACCTTTTAGTTGGCTTAGCACTAAAACCTGATTTAATGTAATTAAACAATGTCATCTTAGATTTGGCACAACCTGCGTTTGAAACTTTCTATGTAAAAACATCAAAGGATGCAACGGTTCACTTTCCCTTCTAAATTTGGTAAATTGGATTAACGTATGGTTTGGTTTTTAAACCAACAACTGTGGCATCCATAGTTTGAATCCTTATCTGCGTATTTGCAGTTTTGCTAGCTGGAGAAATGGCCCATTCTAAGAGAGAACGTTTCACTTCCGGAATGGATCCAGTTTGAAAAGGAAATCAACTGACAGCAGTTGCAGTTCAGCAAGTGATCACTAGAGGTCGTCTTACACAAATCCCGAAAATTATTCACCCCCCCAAAAAAAGTAAAATTATCGAAGAGTGATTAAACATTTATTTTTACTGTAAAAAATTAAAAACAAGCAAATCAATAAATAACACATTTTTTGGATTTAGTTCCTAATGTAAGGAAATGTAGTTAATAAAAGAAAAAAGCTACAACGTGCTAATATCAAAATAGTTCTATTTTTTGGCGTTATTTTTTAGTAATAAGACTTTTTTCTGTTCTAAGATTATTCATTAATACTAAAATCAGCTTATTAAAAAAAATCTTGGACTTTATAAAGTTTTTGTTTTTAATAGAATAGTATTTGTTTAATACTTTATATCATCTTGTATTACTCCGTCTACCTTTGACATCCTCATTACTTGGTATCAAAACAAAAAAATACAACAAAAAACAAATGAACATAATTGTCATGAAAAGGGGCAAAACTGCATCTATAAGTCAAAAAATTGTTAGCTTCATTCACTCAATCGTCAGTTTTTATTCCCATTTGTCCCAGTTTATGTCAACTAATGATTCTATAATGTATAAAATGAATGTTTACCTCACCAAGATGGCCGCTTGTTGATGTTCATTGTTAGCCAATCAACACATTTTATTCCTGTGTTAATTTGTATCTAGAGGGCTGTCAAAATAAAAGCATGGGACAGCACACTATCAGATGAAGAAAAAACTAGAAAAAAAGTTACTTTTAAGTAGTTTTAAGTAAATTCTGTTTTTTTTTCTCCGTAGTTTATTACAGCGTAAATCTTGACTGCAAGATTTTAGATTTTGTTATTCAAGGGCAAGGAATTAGCATCTTTAAGTACTAGTAAAATCAGGATGAAACGTGTATGATTTTTATCCTGAAACCCTTTTTTCCCAGCATGCTGTGCGGCGTTTCTAGCCTTTTCGGTTAACCCCGCTGTGCTGCAGTTCAAAGTTTCTGTGATTACATTTAACCGCCTTCAATCGTTCATCAAAAGTTTGCCGCTGAAGTGTCGGCGTGAGGGGCCGGATCCGCAGCCGGCGCCTTGTTTGGGTGATTTCGACGCCTGTTGCTCGCCGCGGCGACCTCCTGTTTGAATCCCATTTGAATACATTCAGGCGGAATGTTCCGGGGGTCAAATAAGGGTTGGATTGCGGCTCTGATGAGGTCCATCAGCCCCTGTTAACAATCTGCATTCAGCCACAATGCCGGCTGATTACTAATCAGAGGCGCGGGGATGGAGCCGGCACCTCGGCCTGTCGGGACGCCGCCGTGTGCGTGCGGCGCTGCAAACAGCGGCGGTGCTGCATGAACACATACAGTTCGGAGGGTGATTGCGGCCTGGATGTGGCATTTGTGTGCACATACATGCTGCTGCTCCGGTAAGCCTTCAATCAAACGGCGGAGACGAGGACCGCACCTCGCTCAGACAACAACCGAAATCAGCTTAAGGACACGCGTGGCTCCTCGCCTCCCGCCTCTTTTTTTTCTCTCTCTTCATTTTTCATCACCTGAGCTCTTCAAGGTTGCCGCCACAATGTGGGTCATTCGGCTCGGCCCCGTTTCAGCTCCCCCCTTCCCCCTCCCCCCTCCTCCTGCGCGCTACCTGACACTGCCAGGTGGGAGAGACTCCATTACTGAGTTGAACTGTGACCCCCCCCCTCCCCTCCACAGAAGGCAGGCATGTGTGTGTGTCTGTGTGTGTGTGTGTGTGTGCGTGAGTGACTAAAACCAGGCCAGCCTTTCAGTCTACACGGGGACCCAGCATCGCTGGGTGCCGGGAAGGGGGGCGGGGAAGGAGGACTGAGCAAATGACACCTCTGGCCATTATTAAGTCCACTTTATCCTCCAGACTCCGGCACATTCTCCAGTCTCCGTATGTTCGGATCTTTTCCTCCCGAAAAACACCCTCCAACGCTGCTAGGCGTCTCATTAGTATTCCAGGAATCTGAGCGGTCTGTAACTCTGGAGATTTGGCGAGCTTCAAAGCCCACGCCGTTGAGCCCAATATTTTGGTTATGAGACGCTCCGTTGACGGGAAAGCGCTTTTTCCCAGACGCTCACTTCCTTCCTGTCACCAAGTGTCAGTCAGCTTTGGTTTAATGCAAAGAAACTAGAATATGGAAAATGACATTATATCAGGCTTAGTGGTGATTTTTTGATGCACCACATTCTCCTTTAAATGTGATGATTTGGAAAAACCAAACAAAGAAATAATTGTTTTCTACTTGATTTGTTGCCATTCTAAGTCATCAGACACTCGAAACCAGCTCAGTGGTCTAGTGGTAGAGTGTCTATTCTGAGACTGGAAGGTTGTTCGTTCAAATCCATGGTCGGGGGTCATAGCAAAGACCTACAACCGCCTAAGTTAACACTCAACCTTTATGCTACGGTCACAACTGCCCCCAGGCAACGTGGAGGCATCGACAGAATCTTCAAGATGAGCTGCCGTCTGATTTGTTTATTTGTTTGAATGATCCTTCCATGATCGGGTTTGGGCCGGTGAGACACCCGTCTTTGACCGTCACCCAAACCGCATTGAACCGGCCCCTTTTGAGCTCTCCTACAGTTGGTGGGCCAATGGGAGAGTGGTCCCACGGAGTTCCTTTGGACTGGGCCCGACCATGGGGAGAGCCCGGATCACCAGGCGCTCGCCTGCGAGCCTCAACCCCAGGCCTGCCTCCAGGGTGGGGCCCCGATGACGCCAATCAGGGCGACATAACTGGGTCCTTGTTTTTCCTTCTCATCTGGGGTTTCGGAAGCGCTGTTTGTCTGAATCGTCATCCAGGACCTGTCTGCCATGGGGAGACCCCACCAGGGGCTTAAGCCCCAGACAGCTTAGCTCCTGAGATCACTCGAGCTGTAGAACTCCTCCACCACGTCAAGGTGGCAGTTCACGGATGAGGCGTGTCCCACTGGGCGGAAGCCCCAGGGAAGACCCAGGACACGCTGCAGAGACTACGTCTCCCGGTTGGCCTGGGAACCTCTCTGGGTCCCCCCAGAGGAGCTGGAGGAAGTGGCCGGTGCGAGGGAAGTCTGGGCATCTTTGCTAAGACTGCTCACCCCGTGACCCAGTCCTGGATAAGCGGAGGAAGATGGATGGATGAAAAATTGTTTGCAATTGTTGCAAGTTTCATTAAGTCAAGTTGGGATGACGTCCTTACGGGCGGCCACAGGGTGGTGGCAGCCGGATCGCCGTCTGGCAGCAGCTCTGACTGGACGATGTGTACATGCCTCTGGACCGCAGCGTCCATATCAAGTGCCACCAGCCCCTAGCTGCCCATTAGTAAATAAAAAGCGGAACATCTTATAATTTGTAGACAACATGCCTCCCAAGAAACCCTACAAGGACAAAGCCCTGGCACCCAAAACCAAGGTCCAAGCCTAACCCTAACCCAGGGGTGTCAAACTCATTTTCACCGAGGGCCACATCAGCATAGTGGTTGTCCCTCAAAGGGCCAGATGTAACTTATACATGTAACCAAATAAAGAAAAATAAACGTAACTACTCCTTAATGTTAAATAACTCATTATTTAGTGATTATGAAGTGACAATTCCAGTTGCATGGAAAATGTTGTTTGCTTGTTACCCTAGCATAAATCCTTTTATATTTGATTCTGTTAGGTTAGGTTACAAGGACAGTGTTTAAGTCCTAATGTTTAGTTGCCCAATCCGATATTCCCCCTAGATATGAATAAAAACACACCAATTTTTCTTTTTTCTTTAAGAGATTAAAAACTTGTAGGCTCTCGCGGGCCACAGAAAATGACATGGAGGGCCACATTTGGCCCCCGGGCCTTGACTTTGACACATGTGCCCTAACCCAACCACAGCAGGATTTATGTGCAGGAACCACGGTGGCCAGGACGCCAGATTGTTGTGAGGTCTTTGCCGGATCCTCAGCCTATGGCAACAACCCTCGCAAAGGGACCGCGCTGCTACCGGAGGATTTCTAACAATCTGACCGTAGCAGTGGGATTTGTTTTATATATTTTTTTATTTTTACCAACGTGTTTTATGTATGCTGCCTTTACACTCCTTCATTTTTTGTTCCCCTGAAACTGCATACGTATTATTTACTTTCTTCTTTTTACTTAAAAAAAAAATCAATGGTGGATTTTTCTTTGCTGTCTTTTCTTTAAAAAGATTCTGTAATATCCCAAAATATATGATTTTTTTTTGGCCATGGAACACTTATATTTCTACAGCAGTTATGTATGATTCTTAAAGAATATTAAAATGATATTATTCAGTTTTTAGCCTATTTTGGTCATATTTTGTACATTCTCAATAAACATTTTGAAGAATTCTTACACTTACTGAAATATCAGCAGGTTCTGCTATTGACACTTAACCAAGACAACCTTTTTTTTTGGAAGAATAACCCATCCCGCCTTGTGGGGTTTTTGAAAATCAAACAAATTCTAAACAAAACAAAAACATAAAAAACACGAGACTTATGTATGACACTTTGCAAATTTAATCTGGACTGCAGCTTTAGTCTCCACTTCTGTTGTTTGCGCCCCCAGAAGAAGTTTGCTGTGATGTTGGAAGCAGAAGAGGAGCCGGGGAGTTCTGGCGAAGGAGAGCTGCAGCTCTTTTGCTCCTCTTTCCATTCTGGCTTTTGCTCTGAAGCTGCAGGTGCCTCCTGGTTCGAGCCCCCTTCTGCTTCCTCAACGCAGCCTCTCCACAGCCCTCCGATGGAGAAGGGCCTCCCCTCCGCTCCGTCCCAATCTCAGAACGAGGGTGCGTCTGCCGCTGAACGATGCAACCCCCCCCTCGTTGCGTTTCTGAGAGCATTTCTGTCTGGATGTGTGAAATTGGAGGACGGTCTCTGCTGGAGAGAGAGCGTTTGACACAGAAAAGGCAGAATGGATGTCACATCAGTGGCGCCTGGTAATTGGGCGCTCTTGACGTTGTCGTCGACGGCGCCTGGAGCGGCCATTACAGCGTGATTGTCACAGTGAATTTATGTGTCCTCATCCTGCGTCTCCCTGTGTGTACAGTACACTTTACCATATGCTTTATGCCACGCACCTCCCACTGCCTTAAACATGTGGCTTCAGCGCACACACAAG
>NC_136254.1:29265000-29455000 GCF_053564925.1 Oryzias latipes | reverse complement strand
CACGGAAACCCTCCTGAAAGAGTCCTGCTGTTGATGGGATTGTTTTATGGCCGCTTCCATATTTGGGCAGATTCAATATTCAATTCCACTGCGGCGTTTGCCAGCAGCTTTTGACCAAGCTATTTGCTTTTCGCTGTCGTTCAGGAATGCCTGGGCCCGCTCAAACCTAAACACAGCTTGTGTTTATAGCAGCGGCCTCGTCAAACACCGGGGCCTGCTAATACACTCGAGAATTATTCTAAAACAAACAACTTTCAATCGTCAGGGTCAGGAGACTATGAAAACATCCCGGCACCAGCCAGCCTTTGAGCTCGGCTGGCAGTGGAGCAGTTGACGGGGTCCATATTAGGGCTGGAAGGTGGCGGCGTTGTCGGCGAGTGCGTGTCTGCTAACCAAAAGACACTTTGTTCTTCAAGAACAAGTGAGAAGTCGAGTGGGAATAAAGAGGGGGTTACGGTTGAATCTGCCGCTGAATCTGACCAGACTCAGGTGGCCGCAACTCCTTAACCATTTAAGACCTGAGGTGTCCTGTCACCATGGTAACAGCAGTACCCATTTATTGCATCAGAGCTTGCAGGGTTTAAAAACAGGGAACAATTCTGCAGTGTCCTTTTCGTTTTGTTAGCATCCGTTCTTTTGCAGAACTGCTCTGTAATCAAACCTTTAAAGACCCACTGTGGTGAAATCCTGTTTTTTTTCCTTCTAACATGTTCTTGTCACATTTTTCGGACGATGGACAACATAGATAAAGAAAATTACGGTTAAGCCAAGGTCTCATTGTGTCGGTTCCAACCCAGGATAAATACAGAGGGTTGTGTCAGGAAGGCAATCCGACATAAAATCTTTGCTAAACCAAATATGCAAATCATATTTGCTTTAGCAAAGATATTCGTACCGGATCGGTGGAGGCCTGGTTTGACGATTGCCATCGGTAAAAAGCACCGACGGCCGACTGGACAACTGTTGGTTGAATTAGGAGAGCAGGAAGACGAGCTTGTAGAAGGACATTGTAATATTTTATTTTTGAGTATTTCTATATTCAAATCTGTGGGAATCTGGAGCAGATGAAAAAAATAAAGATTGTAGTTGTGACATCACAAATACGCTGGGCAGGCCACATGCTCCCTGCTCCGCCCCACTCTGATGCATGCACCAGATCCATGTAGGTCTTCGTCCAAGCTGACATCTGACTCAAAACTGTACACGGGCTGTAAGCTAGCACGTAAACAGAGAGCTCTCAGCAATGACGAGGCAAAGGAGGTTGGGGTTGCTGCGTGCCAACGGTCCCGCCCACAACTCAGGGGTGAATTTTTAAGGAATTGCTGCCACTCTGCAGAAACGATGTCTTAGGAAAAACTTGTTTTTATTTTTATTTTTGCAAAGTGATAACTAACTGTAATAATTAACTATGATAATTGTAACTATAATAACTGTAATTAAAGACCACTGGGAACGCTTTGACAAAAGATGATTGGAGTGGGACTTTACCTGTTGCTTCTTTTCCTTTTCCACTTGCAGCAAACATAGCATTTCAACTAAACACAAATATTGCGATTTCTTATCCATCCTGAGTCGATGCATGACACACTTCTGCCACATATGGATATTTTAAGAAACAACGGAAAGTGCAACAGTGCAATTTCCTGTTTTCGGCATCAACACTTCATGGCTGCTCTCAAGGACTGGAGGCAGTAATTGGGGAAACTTGACCAAAGAGGTAAAGACTCACAGAAAAGAGAGCTGACAGAAACACAGGTTTATTTTTAGCCCTTCAAAATGGTAAGACACTACAGCCATGTTTGACTCCAAAGTCATGGAGCACTTTTGCTTCAATTGAGGTCTACTTATCCATATTTACTTGCTTTTTAATGTCTGTAGTTATCATAGAGTTGCTACAGGCTGATGTCTTAGCAAAGTGAGATACACTGTTCTACGATCTATCACAATTCTCCACATTGGGAGCATTTCATGGTCCTTAAGACAACCGGGTATAAACAATTGACTGTATAAAAGAACTGGACTGAGCGAGTATGACGCCACCCAACAAAATGCAGTTTCAGTTCCAACAAAATAAAGCCAATTCAGTCGCCATTTTCCACGTTAGACCCCGATGACAGTGAGCAGTCCAAGCTGGTCTGGGTCAACGTTTCTATGGCAGCTACTGTTGCCAATCAGGAGTGAGAATGTTTGAAGTCCACACCCATCCCTTTGAAAGTGGCTTGGGAGCATTTGTCAATCAATCAGTAGAAGTGGGGACAAGCAGGCACCACATGCCTTTACTAAGACATATGATTGGTCGATTTATAACTTGAATAAATTACGAATGAAGTGTGGGACTGCTTTTAAATCTCCTTCCCCCAAACAGTTCCTGCCATCTTTAAAGATTGACTTGGTGAATGCGTGCACACTCTTTCATTTTTTTCTTTACCTTTCCCACCCGATGCATGTATTTTCATAACATGACCTCCTCCCTCCACCTTGTGGACACGGTGTAAGCCCCCGACGCCTGACCCCGTGATTACAGGCGGGAGCGCGGCCATGCCTCGGATATGTGGGTTAACATAATAACTGCTATGATAATGAAGCTGCAATTTCCCCCAGACCCCATGCTGCTGTCAGGTAATTGGTGTGTTTACAGATTGTGTTGGTGGCGGCGGCGGCGGCGGATGCGTGTGTTTGTTAGGACAGTCTGTGTTTGAACAGTTGACAGTTGAGTGTAACGGATGACGTCTCCATCCCACCATTATGGGAAGAGGCCTTTTCTTTTTTGTCTGTGAGGCTCGCCGTTTTTGGGCCGCCCACACCAACACTTCGGTTTTGTTGGGGAGCGGCACGAGCTGACAGGCGTGACAGGTGATGTCTTTATCCCGCCATCTCAGGCGGCTGTGCACTTTCTCCGTGTGAATGGGAGCGTGCCTGAGTGTGTGGATGACTCAGGGTCGCGTTTGGCCCGCAGCGTTTTGGACTAATTTTTTTCTTTTTTTTTACTGGGTTTGGATTAAAGGGGAGGGGATTGTTGCAACTCACACCCAAGGAATGTCTGTAATCATGTCTACTCCTTTGGGAATTTCCTTTTCTCTCATGACCTCTCTTTTTTTTTCTTTTCTTCCCCTCACCAGCACTCACTCATCCCTCCATCCCTGAGGTGACAGGCGGAGGGAGGAGAAGACGCCAGATGCACACCTGGTTTGTGTGAAGACGAGAAAACAGTCGGAAAGGTAGTCCTTTGCTTTTTCCCTTCTGAACAAGTACGCCTCTTTAGCTAAAAAATTAACTCTAGAAATGTCTAAAGAACACCAATTAGCTATTTCATCGTTTTTTTAATTCAATCCTAATTATGCGAATAAACATAAACTAACTTAAGTCATTCAAAACATGGTGACGGATGTGAAGAATATTTTGATTGACAGCAGATGCGCTACATTTCTGCCACGGTGCTAGCGCTCATCATCATCTATTAAAAGGAGACTTGTCATTCAGGCCTTGGAGCGGCGAGCTCCTTACACGTTGGAGGGGCTACAGATGAAGGGATTATGGGAAATCCTGGTTGGTGATTTATTTCAGATGAGCTATGGATCCAACAATTCCTCATGACATGCTTCATTTTTGATGAGCTGAGTGAGGCTTTGGGACCTCTTGCGGGGCCCACCATGCAGCGACCAAGTCCACCAGTTCCTACCAAGAAGCGCATCGCCATCCGGCAGTTGGTCATGTGACTCATTTAATTAGAAAAAGAGTGCTTCCATTGCAGTTTTATGAAATATGTCAATTTCAATAGACCTCAAAAAACACCTCCTCCAAGCGCAAAACCTTTTTTTGATAAATGTGACTTTTTTTCAAAATTGTGTTTCCATTAGGCGCATTTATTATCACATATCCAATTTGCGCAATTTCATAGTCAATGGGAACGCAGTTACAGTCTTGGGTTTGTGGATCGTTGCGCTGATGCGTCCTCTACCTTTGCATGCATATCCAATAATAATGCCATTTGGGGGAAGCCTTTCATCTTGATTGCTTTGCAGAGGCGCTGCTCCCAATTCTTGTGTCAAAGCTTTAAAGAGGTCCAATCTGATGTTTTATAATCGAATCTGTTGTCTTCTAGATGCACACAGTTATCATTGCAGAGAAAAAATAGAGGATATCGATGTCAAAAAACAAGTTTGTTTTTATCCACGAATTCTTTGTTCCATTCATGGTTCAATGTCATGTCATTAAAATCCCTGTATTTTCAAATAAAACCCATTTCGATGCATAAATATTGATTTACCGTTGTTTCCTGACCATACAGTACACCATTCATGTACTCCAAAATCTAACGGCCGTGTCACACACCCACAACGTACCTTTTGTTGCAAATTTCTCAAATTAAAACTGGTCATACCTGATTATATGTGGAAAAAGTGTTAAAAGATGTGGTCTGTACTTGAGATTTTCACAGATCACAAATGAACCACGTTAAAACCAGAAGTACAAATAAACCCCACAAAGAACACAAAAATATAAACATACATAAAAGCCATAAAAGCCACATCTGGCCCAAAATTTGTGCAGCAATTAATTTAACCTGATCTGTGTGCCGTATACACGATATCAAAGTTATACATTGGTGGTACATGCGTGAGAAATCCATTAGACACATGTGGACATACGTGGAACGATTGTGGAAATCCACAAATGTGCGTATACATCTTGCAAAAATCATACACATTTGCGTAAGATTTAAGACATATAACACGCATAAACTGCATAATTCCCAACTGATCAACTGCGCATATCGATGAATGATGAACGGAAGAAACAATTATAAAATATTCATATTAATTCATTCATTCATTCAGTTTGCATGGTCTCCCCGTGCATGCGTGGGTTTTCTCCGGGGACTCCGGCTTCCTCCCACCGTCCAAAAACATCCTTTATAGGTTAATTGGTTGCTCTAAATTGTCCCTAGGTGTGAATGTGAGAGTGCGTGGGTGTGTGATTGTGGACACTCTACCCTTAGCCCACAAGTGGCCGGGATAGGCTCCAGCAGACCCATGACCCCGAAAGGTACTAAACGGAAGAAAATGAATGAATGAATCAATATACATATATATAATGCATGTATCGGGAAAGATGGAAATTTCGTTCATGGACAATGTGCAAATTGTACATAGCGGCTATGTGACATGGCATTTAGACCCACGTGGATCGGTCGTGGAATACCACAAATTTGCGTTTGTCTAAGATTTACTAAATAATTGTGTTTTAACAACACAAAAAACACGTCTTAGCTGACTAAATATTTTGGACAGCACAAAACCGAATTCATGTAAAAAACCTGTCAGCCCAAAACTCCAAACGAACATCTGCACATGTATGAATTCCGGTTGGGCTTTCTGGTTTTCTTTACTCTGCATGTTTTTATATTTTTAGAGACGCCATTACTTCACAGTCACAGTTGACTACCTGAGTGGCTCAGGTCTCTCCTTATGTCCCATAACTGCACCAACGTTGATGCGATTTGAGCTCTTTTGAGACCAAACGTCTCTGAAAAGAGCAGAGTGTGATTCATTCCTGCAGAAGCCTCCACTTTTATTCACTATTGATTTAGATAAATTTTAGTTATAAAACCAATTTGGCCTTAAAAATAGAATTCATGAGCGAAGAGGATGTCTTTCACACCGCCATTAAACCTCTGGAAGTCTGTGGCTACATCAGCTACATCTGAAAAAAGTCAGCTGCTGCTTCCACATGGACGGCCCAGCAGCTTGTAGACCATTGTCGGTCAATCTCTTCAATGTCGTGTGTCGTGTACAAAATGCGTTGTTTGCTAAATTTCCATCACAAATGTTCATGTGTACCTGAGAAATAGTAGGAAGTGTGTAGTGAGAAGTTGGTAGCCTTAAAATATCCATAGGATAGGGGCGGCCGTGGTGTAGCGGTGGGGCGGTCGACCCATGATCATAAGATTGCAGGTTTGATTCCCGCCTTGCATGCCCATGTGTCGAAGTGTCCTTGGGCAAGACACTGGACCCCACCTACCCTCTGGTGGGAGGTTGGCTAACTCAGGTTGCTATTTTTAGTTTGTAAATAGCGGCTGGATGGCTCAGTTGGCTAAGCACAGGTTGATTCCGGGTGTGAGATGAGCTCCATTCACTGTGAGTCCTTGAGCAAGACCCTTCACGCTACTGGCTAGGTATGTAGCCACCAGGAGACCTGTGCCGGTCCCCAGCCCAGAGAAAATACAGGGTTGCGTCAGGAAGAGCATCCATCGTAAAATCTCTCTGCCAAACCACCTGTGTGAACATTGTTAGTACATAACTCCTGTGATGGATGAGGCCATTACCAAGGCTTATCTAGTCACGACTTTTTCTTTTACCTCATGTGTTTTGGTTTCATCAGACCTTAAATTGGTTGCTTCATTACGGGCTGATTTTAGCAAAGACGCACCCAACCATCGACAAAAGTGGCTCCATTTGTCGGAATGTTGTAACTGAAGGCGTTATTGTATTTGCATGGAGATTGACCGTTAAGGGAGGAATTAGCATTTGGGTAAAGGTGTAGGTTTACCTTGGGCTATTTTGGCTGCCCTATGTATACTCTCCGCATGTAATATTCCTAATTACCAAAAGGTCAGGTGTCTTGGTTTCTTCCAGCAAAATGTAGATATGCAACGAACACTGAAGGGAGCGGGTCGCGCCGAAGCTGATCATTTATTGACGGCACATTAATGAGAATTTAAATTATAAGTCCTGTTCTACATTTTCCACCGCTGCGGATTGAGACACATTTCTAGCAAAGGAACTTTGGCTTTGAACACGTCTGGCTGCATTGATGTGAAGTGCCTGCGTAGGGTCCCTACGTTGTCTTTGTTGTCGGTAAGTGGCCAGGCCTTGAGCACTCGTAATTTTAATTAGCATCGGGTTGTAGGAGCTGGAAACACATGAAGTGATGGTGGAAGATCCGTCGCTCCGGTTGAAGAGGCTTTGTCGCAGACAGTGAAATGGCCGGGGCAGCTTGGAGAAATAAAGAAAACAGAAAGAAAGACAGAAAAGAGAAAACAACCTGGAAATGGCTGCGGCTGGCGGGGTCACCGCTGGAGCACGAGGGGTGCGTGTTTACTAAGAACAATATAGAAATCCTGAAAGGTGGGGGAGGGGGAGCCTTACAAACACAGGTTATCGATTTGAATATCTTTTTTTGCCCCTAGCCTCCGTTTCTATTTTCCGTCTTCAGGCTTGTTTTCCTCCCTACCTAGGGAGTTTCTGAAGGACTTCATTTTCTATCCGTCTTGAAGTACTACAGGGATGGATGGAGGACAGGAAGGAGCGCTGGAAAAGACGAGAGGGGCTTGAGTAGGGAGGCAGGGGGAAAAAAAAGAAGCCAGGGCCGGGAGTTGTTGAAGTGAGTGCAGCAGCCGGTGCAGCTGAAGTAAGACGACCAAACCGGTTAGAACGGAAACACTTTAAACAAAAAGAGGAGGAAGTGCGAGGAAGACAGATGAGAAAGAACGACAGCGAAAGCAAAGGATGCTGGGAGAGGTAAAGTGGGGTGAATGTGGTCTGGTCTCCTTCCTCCTCGCCTGCTCCCACCTCAACACCCCCTTGTTATCTCTATTAGCACCTGCTGGGCTAACGAGGACCCCGCTCCCCGTTACCAAGGCAACCCCACACCAACCTTCACTCACTCTTTCTTCCCTTCTTTTGTCACCCCCCCACCACCACCCACCTCAACACACACACACACACACACACACCTCTGACTCACAGCCACTAACTACCTTCAATCTGTACTGCCTCCCCCCCCTCCACCGCTTCCTCTCCAGGTAATGAAAGGAAGATATGAAGCGCACGGCGCTGTGTGTGTGAGTGGGGAGGGGGCGCTCAAAAGGAAAGAAAGGAGATTTGAAGTGAACGTGTATTATACCCTGTTTCCATTCCCTCTGCCACATTATCTTCATCCTATTCACTATTCAATGCATTCAGATGGGGCACTCATTGATGTAATGGCTGCATGTGGAGTGGGCAGTGTCACTCAGGAAAACTGATGAGAGGAAACCGGTCGACGCTGAGCCAAGAAAGTACAGACGGCCATCATAGAGACACCCCTTCGCCGTCTTTAGTTTTACATTTGCTTCGTAGTTGAAAACATAAAAGATGGTGTGCAGCTTTAAACATCTTTTAGTGACACTTCAAGGATATGTGGCTGTGTGAAAGACGAAGACAATTATTACCAAGGATGTTTATGAATCCACTGTGTTTTGATGATTAAAAACTATTTCTTTCTACAAATATTGTTCAAACACAATGCATTGTGGTCTATATTTACCAAATCTATTTAGTATAGATGCACAGTTTACATTTCTACGACACTTGATTTTGGAATAGATGATACGGACAGCGCTACAAAAGGGCAAACGCACTATATAGTGCACTATGTAGAGAAGGAATTCACACACAACCTATGTCTGCCTGGGTCACATGCTGCGAGACTTGAGTTGCATTTAAAGAACACAAACAATGGTTTAATTATTTTCTGTTGTGTTTGAACAAGCAAAGAACAATGTTGTTATCGTCCACCACGCACCTTTAGCTTAGTGAAGGACCCCTTTCAAAAAAATGACAGCAGCCGAAGACGTCTAAAAAATAAATGGGACCAAACATTCTATTGGGGCTAAAAACAAAAAGGTTGAAATCAACTAAGGAAACTAAAACAGACGTTTCGGAAATATCCTCAGGAATTTTTAAAACTATTATGGAATAAAAACAGGCGGCCATTTTGGGGTAACGTGATAAATATGTTTTCACACATTAATAAAGGAAACCTTTATTCAATTTTTACGCAATTTCACACACACACACACAACACCAGGTTAAGTCTACGACCGCAATCAAAGTTTTGTTGACATTTTACCACTATTTTGAATTTTCCTTAAAAACAAAGACAAGCATCTTTTTAAGCTAACATGCTAGCTTTGCTCTGTTGAGGTCCATTCTGTCAGACCAATGTTAATGCTTCATGTATTGCTAATCATGTGTATTTCACATTTCATAGTTAAGATACCATATACATGCTTTTATTAAGATTTTGAAAAAAATGTTTGGTTTTAAAAACAAAATTAGCTAGGTGTCATTCAGCAAGGCTAGCTTAGTTAGCTCTAAAATGCTAATTTAGATATGGAAGTAGCAATACCTTTGCAGTTTAGGATAACTTGCAGGGGGCAGTTCTACATTTTCCAAAATTCTCAAAACGTCTTTAATTGCACATAAAATAATTAAATGAGGACTTTTTAAAGCTTTGTTTTTTCTTAAAGCTAACTACGCTAGCTTTGCTCTGTTGAGGTTTGGGTTTTTAAAACTAGCTAGGTCCCATCTAGCAAGGCTAGCTTAGTTAGCTTAAAATTGCCATTTAAATATGAATGCTGCTATATGTTTATAATTTAGGATAACACTTTTTCCAACAATTTTCAAAACATTTAAAAAAAAGTTTTTTGGCATGTTACAGTATCTCTCATTTCTTTTTTTTCATGGTTTTTTTTTTGGTTATATGTTGTTGCCAGGCGACCAAAGAGATGTCCAAAATCAGCCCCTTTTTCACTCTGTTACTGGCCTTATAATGGGCACTCAACGGTGAGCTGTAAATTGAGGTTTTGGATGCCTAATAGAACTGCTTATTATTCAGCATTAATGGAGGAGAGCAAAGACAAACTCTGGGTTTTCTTTTTAGTGCCGTGGCCTAAACCAAGAGTCACAGCTCTGTCGCCTTTCTGTTTTTCTGTAACTCTGAAAAAAGTCAAGACTAACTGGGTTTCTTCAGTTAAATGAATCATTGCTGTTCAAAGCTTTACAATAAATTCCAAACTCAATTTTCTCAAGGCGTTTTTGCTCTGTCCAATCTAGCAAAGATAATAGCTTTGAAAGACCTAGAAAGGTTATTTTGCTGTTTGTTGTTATGAAACTGCTATTTTTAGTCATGCTCTGTGAGAAAGATGTATAATTTTCTATGTGCTGTCAAGTCTTCTGGAAAATCCTGAAAACTGAAATAGTTTGTCTTCAGATAGCTTTGCTTTTTAGATAATTCGGTGACCACCTCCAATGGTCTCCTATTGGGTTGGGTGAAAGGACTGCTATCACACCATGTCAGTTCAAAAGTAACTTCCTTTCAGAGCCACTTCACTGACAATACTTAAAGTTAGAAATACACTGATCGACCTTCTATCAACTCTGTTGCTACATTCAGACTGAACGCAATGTCAGGAGCGTCCAGTTTCACTGTAAAGTCAATGTACATTGAGTGCTGGGTGTGGTAGTCTGGCGGCAGCACGTTTTCAGGCACTGCGGTACAATGTTTTCTGAATTCAAACATCTGAGCCTCGGTGAAGAGGACGCATTGCGTCAAGCAATCCGAAACTCAGCTTTAGTAGTGACGTGTTGATGTTGGAACTTTATATTTCTCCTATTTGTATCAAAACAGTAACACAAAGTTCCTTTCATTTTAGTCTTACTTTTTTCCCTCCTCGGACTAACACGGGACGCCAAGTCGTCGAGACGCAGGTACACCAGAAAACGGCTGTCATTCAGACGGAACTCCTGCAGTAGACGGTGAACCTCACCGTACCGGTAGAGTCTCTGAATGATGTCACGAACCCAGACTTTCAGAGGTGTTTCTGACCATGTTTTATTTATATTAAATAAATCTGATCACTCATCATTATCAGTATCTTCCATGCATTGTACATGCCTTCATGTAGCGATGAAGCTGAAGACTTTGGAAGGTAGCTCCTCCCACAGGAGCGTTGAGTTTTCGAACACATTCTCGGATTAGTGTTGGGCAGCAAATTTGACAAACGTCAAACAAATTTGATGCGCGAATTGTGTTTGGTGTCAATGCAGCATTACCTCCAGATGTGTCAACCCGCCTTTGCTCCTCCGCAGGAGGCTTTCAGGAACTCGTCCAAAGCCTTCCTTAAGCTACGTCTCATTCCGCGAGGTTTACACCAAGAAATGTTTTTCCTACATTTTTATTGATTACTCCTGTCAAATAACAGTACTATTTATCATCATGTGATACATTTGAATTTCCAGTTAGGTATTATTATCTGTCAAATCAATGAAGACTAATTAAATGGGGAACTATAGTTATTTTACATGTTTAGCACTTTTGCATCAAAGTTTTTCTTCCAAATATCGAAATTAAATGTTACATTTTCAGAATAAAGAATTCAGCAAATGCCGTCTAGTTGTTGAGTTAATAATATCTGTGTTCAAAACAGAGGGAAACCTTGGAATTTCAAGGACATCCTTGACCTAAATATAGTTTCCAAAATTAGAAACATACTGCAGAGAAACTTTTCCATAATTTATTATCCAATGTGTGCAGCAGGACTTTTTTTTTTTTTTTTTAATAAAGCAGTTAAAAAGTAATATAAAACAGCCGCATTCCATTCATTGCAGCTGGAGTTTTTAACATTTCTCTTGTTTTGGTTTTGTGGTTTATTGACGTTCATTGTGGAACTGTTGGAAATAAAAAAAGAAAATGTATCTGTATGTTAAAAAAAACAAAAACTTGAAATCTTTGATCAGCTCTGTTTCTAAAAAGAAACACCCCATAGACAAATAAGGGGGAAATGTTTTAGGGGTTCAAATATCTATGGGAAATTTCTTTCAATGGTTCACATTTTTATTTGCATATCGACTAAAATTCCACTAAACGCTTTTCCCACTTCATAATTTAGCTGGTAAGCTTGACTTTTTAAAGAACTTATCTATGGGAAGAAAATATGGTGGTAAGTTCAGTAAAGTAAGTTCAGTAAAACAACTGAACCTGCAAATGCAGATATTTTAAATTCATTTTGCAAATTTAATGTTTTTTTTCCATTATACTAATAGCTTTAAAATGTATGGGTACATTTATTTAGGAAAAACTACTTGCAGTCTGGTGCAGGTAATTAGATTTTAAGAATAAGAATATTTAAGAATATTAGATGTATATATACAAAATGTCAATTTTTAAACTCAGCCATTTTTATTTAGCGATTTTCTAAAATACAACAGACATCGGGACTTCAGGAGATTAGTTCTCATGTCGTCACAGTTTGGTTCCGACGGGGAAAACTTGGGCAAAAATCTGTTTTGTGAGAATTACTTTGCATTGAACTCCTGTTTTTAAGGGGTTTGGCCAAAAGTAAAAACAAAAACAACAAACCCTACGTTCATAGTCCTTGATTTAGCTTTCTGGGGAAACTACGTTTTGTTGTTTATCATTTGATATTAAAGAGATTATTAGAGTATTTCTTTAAATCACATACCTTAGAGGAATTTATTAGCATTTTTATTCAATTAATTTTTAATTGGAAAACCAATATTTTTGGGCTTAAAGGAATGAATTCAAAAGAAAAGAGCAAACATTTCTGGTTAAGACAAAAAAAAGCTGCATTCATAGATTTCTGTAAATGTCGTCCACAGAGGGAGGAATCAGTGTTGGCGCTCAAAAACGTCTCTCCTTTTACTTTCTAAATTCAGTTTTATTGTTGAAAACATTCATCCCTCTTTCACTGTGGCTTAGGGAAAGGTACCGTTTGGATTTTACCCGGGGCTGAATGGTTCCCAGTGCCTAAACCAGGGGCGGAGCTACAGGGAGGCAAGCAAAAAGTTTTGCCCCACACTTGCTTCCCCAATATTTGAGTCAATGATAGTATCAACAAAGATTAAGAAATCATCAACATAAGCTTCTTTAAGCATTGCCAAAATAACAAAAGCAACCTTTCTAGATAAGATAAAAACAATAACAATCATGAAACTGTTAGAAACGCAGTTTTAATTGTCTTCCACTATGGTTTCTTTCCAACCTTACAGAGTCTTTTGCCCCGTCCCTCTACCTCATATAAAATGGCCTAGCTCCACCCCTTCCCTAAACTGCGCTCAAACCTGTTTGAGCGCAGTTTAGGGAGCGCGGCTGAGGTAAGCCCTTATTTCACGAGTCGTCGCCATGACGACGGCCTCTTTTTCAGAGCGTTGTACACATCACTCTTGTCCATCAGGTCTCTGAATTAAATTCAGAGCCCCCACCCATTATTGTATGAGCCCCGCCCACAATTGCTGGAAATATAGAACGATTGGCTAAAATTGTACAGGGAAACTGAACAGAATACAAGTAATTGTGTAGAGCGAAGCATCGGAGTTAACGATTTTGTAAAGTACCCGTAGTGCCGTATAACCCTTGTGCTATCCCACGTTGGGAGTTGGGTCATCTAGACCCACTAGACAGTTCGCTGAACCTTTTTTCTTCAATGATTTGTGATCTTCACTGGTGTCCATGGATTACATGAAATCTTTCCACCTTTATCCACCTTTGTCATGGTAGGTAGACCACGTCAATGCAAGGGTGGGGTCATTTTGACCCCACAAGATAGCACAAGGGATAAGTCTGTATTGGCCCTAACTTGTCACCGAATTTTGGTAGCCATCCCTAATGTAGCTGCATCCACGCTTATGACTGAAGGTAATACATTTACTGCAGTGATATACTGCAAATGTGTGTATAAGTACATATATACTTCACCACTGACTGTCAACGGGAGCCAACGGTTAAAAATGTTAGTATTTGTTTTCAATAATAATGTAATTACAAATAATTGTGTGGACTTCTGATGAGGTCTCTTTTGGGGATGGCAGCAGCCTCGTTCTGCTGGACCCGACAGCCACAGACGGGTCGGCATACACACCGCCATCCACACACAGAAGGAAGTCGTTGTGATTCACTGTGAGTCCAGTAAGTGCTGATAATGAAGCTGTCTGTGGTGATCAATAGAGATCAGGCGCCGTCACTTCTTGCTGCTCCGGCACCCTCCCCTCCTTCCCCGGCCTTATCTCGGTCCTCCCTCTCCATTCTCCTCGCTTTTTCCGCTGGTTTGTGGTTCCTTCATCATCGCTCACTCTCCTCCAATCTCCACCGACACCATCAGCCTGGAAATTTCCGGTCCGGCTCCACTTAAAAGTTCCCGTCTGAAGGGTATTGCTTTTTGAAACTGCCCACACATGGTTGAAAAATTCCTATAATTTGACAGAATCCGGCTCATTTTTTCCCCTTTTTTTGTGCAAAAGAGATACTGTAAACTTTAAAGCCATGTTACTATAGCAGGCTTATACATTTCTCACCAAAAATACCAACAAGATATGTAAAAGTGCTTTTACAGAAATAATCTATTGTTCATGCTGAAGAAATTCAAAAAGGAAACAAGCAATTCAATGTCTGGAGTCAACCAGAAGAAATGATCTTTCACTATATCAAAGTTTTGTTTAGTCCAGAGGAAAAGATGCTGAGGTTCTGTTAGCTTTTTTAATTCTTCTAGTTTTTATTAAATGCGGCTATTAACTCGCATCCACCTGTATTCACCAACATTAACCTGTATCCACCTGTAGTCACTCATATCTACCTGTATTCACCCGCATCCACCCATATTAACCCACATTGACCTGTATTCACCTGTAGTCACTCATATCTACCTGTATTCACCCGCATCCACCCGTATTAACCCACATTGACCTGTATCTACCCGTATTCACTCACATCCACCCAAATTCACCAACATTAACCTGCATCCACTCGTAGTCACTCGTATCCACCAGTTTTCACCCGCATCCACCTGTATTTATCCGCGTCCACTTGTATTCGCTTGCATTCAGCCGTATTCACCCACGTTGACCCCGTCCAACCATATTCACCGGTAACACGTACCCACTCGCTTCCACACGTTTTTACTCATATTCATCCGTATTCACTAGCATCCACCTGTGTTAGCTCTTATCTACCCGTATTCACCATGTACCCCCAACAAGCTTTTAGCTGAACCTTCTTTGCTTTTCTGATCTTTCTAGAACAGATCGTGCTGCTTTATATTTCTGACAGAAGTCAGGATAAGAACAACGTTCCAGCTCTGTCCTGTTCTTTGTTTTTTTGTTTTTTTAACCACCACAGTTACTGAACTGAAGCCGAGGATTAAATGATCATAATTACAGACAAGCTCACAGTCTGTGGACTGAAAAAAACCCTCCAAAACCCTCTAATAAAATGACATTTAATTTCTCAAATGTGGGTGTCATCTGCAGCCAGAAAGGCCAGTCTGATTTGGCCTCCGAATGTCAAGCAGCTGCACTCTTACATCTATTTCCTTAGTCTTCCTCTCCCCACTTTCTCCTCCTCCTCCTCCTCCTTTTCATGCTTTCTGCACCGCTCCTCTCAGCTCTCGGCGGCTGAAGATGCTGCCTGATTGCTGTGGTTGACGGCCGTGCGGAGAGAAGGGAAGGAGTGGGATGGAGAGGGAAGATGATCGGGTGCAGCAGAGAAATGACTGGGTGCCGTTTGGCCCGCCGTGCAAATCCCGAATTTTCGGCTTTTCAGATGTTCGCCCCACCGCAGCTGCAAAATGGATGAAAGAGGGCAAAGCGGAGTGCAATAATGAGGAAAGCTGACAATCCAACATGAAACCCGGACTGATGGCACAAATAATAACAGGCCTAGCAGACTCTGCAATTGTAGGAGGAGGCATTAGGGGTTGTGGCTGTTTTGGTGAAGCTTTTACTGCTGCTGTCATGTTTGTAGCTGTTATTGGTCGTGTTTTAAAAAAACATAAAGTATGTGATCAGCCAGATTCTTGTTGTTGTTGTTGCATCGCAAGCTGTCATCAAAGCTGCTTTTCTTGCTCCGCGACCCGCTCCTGTTTTGTTGAGTCCCTCACCAACATTTACGTTTCTTATTCCCTTGGATTTCTGCTGCTGTGATCTGCGGTGACACGAAGTGACATCAGAGGAGGAAACTCCAGGGGGGGGGCACTTTTGTGGAAGGAGGCCGTACTAAAAAGTGGGGATGGCGGGAGTGGGCAGGACAGAGGGCACGGCGCTCGGGAATAAAGGGAGAAGCAGTGGTGGGACACGGCGGTGTTAAGTCAGTAAATCTGCATGCAGCATATCATTATATGGGCTGCTGCAGATGCACCTCATTTATATTAATGAAGCAAATCTATGAAAGTTAAATGTGATGCAGACCATCGGCGTCCAAAGTAGCTTTAAATGTTGAGTTATAGGCGGAAGTGCTTTGTGCATCTGTGCATGGTGTGAAAGAACACAAGCAAAGCCCCAGCGGGTTAAAAAAAATGGATGAGTGTAGAGTTGGTGGTCATGTGACTCATATCAGCTGAACATTGCAGTTTTGCAAAATCTCTTAACTTTGATGGGCCTCAATAAAAATATCCTCCAAGCACAAAAACTTGTTTTTTTTCTGATAAATGCAAGTTTTTTATACAAATTGACGTGTTTCCACTAAGCAAATTAACATTCCACTCTGATACCTTTTTTTAAAATGCTACTTTTCATGACATTTTCTCTGTATTGTAAGTTATCAGAATCAGAATCATGGTATGAACCAAGGGTGTCACAATCCAGGCCTCGAGGGCCGGTGTCCTACATGTTTACCAGCCATCCTGTCATTGAAGCTCCTTATTGGTTAAACACACCTGATCCAGGTAATCAGCAGCAGACAAGGCAGGGTTTCTGGAAAACCAGCCATCTTTTCCAATAGTTGCCATTTTGGATTTTTCTTGTGGCTGAGTCGTTTTCTTTGTTTTTAGAAGAGGGGATCGTAAGCCTAATTTGGTGCCTGTACCACAAAACGTACAATTTGTCAGAAACATCAACCAAACCGGCTCCGCTTTTACGGTAATTCCAACAGATTCTGGAGCTGAGAAAAGCGGTTTTGCTCCACGCCAGAAGCAGCAGGATTACGATGATTAGTGAACACTTCACCAACGGTAAAGTGTTGCAGATTAGAGCAAAACTGCTTTTCTCTGCTTCAAAATCCATATTTCAGTAATTGCGTAAACCAGGGGTTCTCTACATTCTTGTAGCGGAGGGCCAAATTAAAAACTCCACTTTAGACTGGGGGCCAATTTTGGTGAAAAGAAATGGATAAAAAGAAAAAGTCGTTTTTAATGACTAGGTGTCATTTGTACAACTAACCAGGCCCTCCAGATGTTTTCCCAGATGCTGTCGGCGGTTGCTGCCCAGATCTTCTACTTGTCTAGTTGTTTGTTGTTTCTCTTTCGGCTTTTCCCATCAGGGGTCGCCACAGCGAACGAGTCGCATGGTAAACTTGGCAATGTTTTACGCCGGATGCCCTTCCTGACGCAACCCTCTCAAAGCAACCGGGCTTGGGACCAGCACAGAAGTAGAGAAGGGAACAGGGAGCAGCCCGGAGTCGAACCCTGGTTTCACGGACGGAAGGCGCCGCAAACCAGCACGAGCTAAACCAAAGAAAAAAGTCTGTCAAATGATACAATTACTAGACAAGTAGTAGATCTTCTACTTGTCTAGTAATTGTATCATTTGACAGTTTTTTCTTTGGCTTTGGACAAATGATGTCAGCTACTTTCAGCGTACATTCATTCATACGTTTCAGCAAATGCCTTTGGGCGGCAGTTTAGCTCAGGCGGTGGAGCAGGTCGTCCAACAACCGAAGGGTTGGAGGATCGATCACCGCCCTCCCCAGCCAGCTGTCGCCCACTGAGCGCGGCTAGTCTGCAGCTCACTGCTCCCCCCAGAGGATGGGTCAAAATGCGGAGAAGAATTTCCCCATTGTGGGATGAATAAAGTATCAATCATTAATTATTCTTATTTAAAACTCCCCATCTCTGAAGGGCTAGCTACGCTGGGCCATTTCCAAAGCCACAACGTAGCTAGCTTCTGTCAACGCTTCACTGGATTTAGCCATTTTTGTAAACATTATCTGCTGTGCAGCTTATTGTAGCGCTCTTCACCAATTTGTCATTGATTTTAGGATTTGTAACCTAGTGACAATTTATATTGAATTCTTTGAGTATTGCATTTACCTGTTTGCAAACAAGGCGCATGACTTTGTCCAGCCCATGAGGTACGTAAAGTTAGCATTTATCCACTTAGCTTGAAGGCGCCTTTTCTCCTCGCCAACAAAACCTTTTTTCCTCAAAGGAACCTGCTCTGGCTCTCTTTTATTAAGGGCCACAAAAAATCTTCCCACGGGCCGCCATTTGGAGAACCCCTTGCGTTAACGGTTCAAAAGGTATGCTAATTCAAAGATCGTCAAAACTGAAGCTAAAGTTACAGTGTTAAGGGTTCACTAAAGTAGTTCTTCTGACTGATTCTATTTTTTTCTAATGACAGTTGAACATGTGGCTCGGACAGGAACTTGCAAACCGTCCAGGGTGACCCCTGACAGTGGCCATGTCAGGGATGGGCAACTACCGGCCTCGAGGGCCGGTGTGTCTGCATGATTTCCAGATATCCAAGCTCTACTCATTACTGATTTGCTGTGAGGGGAAAAGAACTTCAATATTTCAGCCGACAGTAACGGTTCACTTCTATGACGTTGCCCAACACCTCAAATACTCTCTAGATTTTCCACAATCCTCAAAGTTTTCTCTGTTGTGCAAAGTGCAAGCATTTTTCTAGACATAGTGACACTTCCCAGCATGCTAATTTGCTGACATGTAGAACTTGTGAATTCATCATACGTGTGGGCGGAGCTAAAACACAATTAACAGTGGCTCACCGCTGGAATCTGTTCTTATTTAAGACAGTTTTTTTATTGCATTGGATTGTTTTTTACATTTAAGAATTTTTCTTAGGGCCTTAGCAAGATGTCACTGAAACCAAATGTTCTCCCGTTCTCTATGCAACATTAGCGCCAAAAATAAAAGTGTCAGGAAATTTCTCAGATGAGGAACTGTGTCTATGTGTGTGTGTGTGTGGTTATTTCCCACCTGTGCCCGTTCTTCCTGATGTGTCACACCGCGCTACGCTTATGCAGCTATTTGGCAGTGACGGTGGCGCCCATGTCAAAAACGCACACGTATATTTATGCACCCCAACCCCGACCAATATCTGTGCAAATGAGACGAGAGGAGCGGTGGCGCCGCACGTGCACGCCGTGCCACTGTCACTGCGGAGGAAGCAGAGTCAACAAAACACAGGAGGAAAAAATAAAGAGTACAGGAGGAAATGGAGGGCAGAGGAGTGGATACTGCTCATTGCCATTGTTATTCCCCACCCCTGAAGAAAATGGCTGCCTCCATTAAGCCTCTAATGATCCCTACATTGTGCCATGATCTTGTTGGAGGGGGGGGGGGCAAGCCAGGGAGAGCTGGAGAGTGAAGCTGAAAAGAGGTAAAATTATGAAGTGAGTGATGGAGCAGAGAAAGGAGGAAGAGCAGGAGGAAGATGAGGGTGTACAGCAAATGGAAAACAAATGAGTAGAGCGGGACTCCTTATCTGTGCGACACACGCCCAATGTGTGGAAGTTTCCACGCCGCCTTTGCCTCGTAGCTGCCCTCGGGGCTGGTGCAGCGCTAGCAGGTCCGGTCCAGGTCGGGACAGCTGTCGCCGGAGTCGCACCGTAAAGCTACGTACAGACGTGGTGTGTGCTGAACACGGGTTTTTGAACACGCTTGTAGAGTTTGGTGTTCACACTGGACTGTCACTACCCGATACCAGCGCATGCACTAACAGTTTGAGGAGCATTGATGCGAAATGTCAAAGCGGTGAAAATTTAGCGAATCGTTGCTCTGGTCTTTTTCTTTCACAGCTTTAGTCAGATCGATGGAAGACGTGGCGTCACAGAATTAAAGCCGGGCATAAACTGCAATCATTCATTTCTTCTTCCAAATCGATTGAACCAGTTGGTGCTTCCATGTCTTGAAAGGGAGACTACCTAGACATCCAACTCCCTGATTGGTCAGAGTTTAACCTGGTAACACCCAGGTTAAACCTGAAAGCGACACATGAACAAGAGAGTTATGAACACGGAGGCCTAAAACTCATATTTACATTGAAGTGAGTAAACATTATTTGTATAGCACCTTTCACAGATACAATCACAAAGTGCTTAACAGAGTAAAACAGATTGAAACAGCTAAATAGAACAAGGGACAGAACGAGGAACTTAAAGCTCTTTAGAAAGCAGCGTCTTCAGGAGAAGCGATGAGGGCAGGACACTCAAAAATCTCGGGGCTACTGCTTGGGAAGCGAGGTCACCTCGGGTTTGGTTACGAGTCTTTAAGTCGATTCAAAGCAGAGGACCGAAAAGGGGCGACTAGAGACATGTGGAACAAGCAGATGGGAAATATAATCAGGGGCTTAAATATCAGAGCCAAATTTTTAAATCAATTCTAAAATGAATGGGTAACCAATGTCAAACAGAACAGGTGAAATATGAGCCTTTCCGCTGGTTCCTTGTAAAAGACTTGCAGCAGGATGTTGTACCAAGTTAAGAAATGAAATAAAGATTAAAAAAATTAGGGACCCCAACCTCCTGGTCAGCTTTTAATCATTTTTCCCAGTTTAGAAATATTTCTCAAGTTAAAAAAAAACATTTTTGAACAAATTGTTTGATGGATAAAGGACGTGGACTGGACTGTTTTTAAAGGGTTGGGGTTGGAGGAGGAGAGGGATGTTTAATAATGTTATGGGGCAATAGTTGGGGTTTCTTTTTTCTTTTCATTTAGTTGAAGATAAACAAGTATTGGCCAGTTTTTAGTGCATGAGAGGCTAACTAATAAGTCGCCTAACTTATAAGACAGCACAGTTGTCGGTCATCAGCATATAAATGGTAAAACGCATTTATTCAAGAAGGTTTATATGAAAAAGAAATAGGATTTGACCTGAAAGCCGTCACTTTAGTGTTAGTTTCTGATTTCTGGTTTGAACGTAGCATCAGACGTGTGCATTCCCGCAACAGTACTGAGAAAAAAAGCTGTGAGAGTCTGAATATCTGGGCTCATGTTTTTTTTCTTTTTTTTTTGTGGAGCGGAGCTCCCAAAACACACCTGTGTGCAAGTCCCCAAAATATCCTCAAATTAATCTTCTGCTGCCACGGCTCGACGAGCACTGCAGTCACGCAGCGCTGTCCTAAAGCCAATCGTGGCAGAAATCTGCTTCTTGAGGAGCGGACGAATGCCACAGCGCGTGCTTTTGATTTAAATTAGAATTTTAAAACGCGTCCCCCATTACACTTTCCATTATTTAATCAATTATTCATGAAATCCACAGAGCCAGAGAGGGGCGGGGCTCTGATGCTGAGTAAACACTCGGGCGGTCTTGAACACGGTTTCCCCTTCATAACCTACAAGCACATGAGCCCCCACCTCGTCTACAAGTGTCTCTTTAGGACTCTCCAGCAGAGGGGGGGGGGGTGTTGATAGAGACTGGTGCCATGGCAAGAGTCACTGAAGAGGGGTGGCAGACTGAGGGCGATGAGAAGGGAATTATTTGGAGAAGTCAAATAAAACGAGGGAAAAATGAACAAAGAGAATAGCTTCACTAGACTAAAACGGTATTGAGATCAAATACATCATGTAGCTTCAGCAAACTTCTTCATCTTTGGACATTGTTTTAAGTACATACTGGTTCGGTTCCACAGCCTTGCTCCAATCTGTTGACAACATGTCAGCTTTTATTCTTAAGTTCTGCTGATTTGCGTACTTTTTTCATAGTCGCATTGAACACATGTATAAGATAATGTGCCTCTGCTAACCGACCTCAAGTCAATGACTGTTGCCTCCTCCAACATGTTATTGCTGTGATTGTAGTGCAATCAGGACGCAAAACCAGCAACTATGGCAATAGATGAACACAGAGTTGAGGAGCAGAATCCAGTAAAATAACAACAGGAAGTTATTAAAGAAAGGAAGAAAAAGGTACTGGTACTGGTACCTAGATAGATAGATAGATGCCACTGATCGACATATTTGGATAGAACAGATGTATGGATTGATTGATTGACTGACATAGATAGATGACGTAGGTAGATAGATAAACTTTATTAGTCCTCCAAGGGCAAATCAGTTTGAGCAGTTCTCCAGCATACAAGAAAAACATGAAGAAACCTTTTTATTACAAGAATATAATCAGGAGCCTTCCTACTGTCTAGTGATTTAAACATTTTATTTAGAATTAAGGATGTTGTGTACCTGCTGTTTTCCTTGCTGGTACAAGAGCAGAGGCGGAGGGCTATCTACAAAACCAAATAGGTTCTGCTCTGACTAGTGTTGCCTGCCCGGACTGTTGGTCTGACTACGTTGGAAAACTTTAGGTATGAAAGACCTTCAATCAACAAAATGAAGACCACTTTAGATAGACTTCAGAAACCTGATGACTATGGTGGGAACGTTTTCAAGGTTCAATGACCAAAAGTAAGACCGTGTAGAAATGGACCATTCCAAGAAGTAACAGTGGCATTTCTGTCGTACTACGTTCACTCCACCCTTTGCAACATGCTTTTAAGGGATTACTACAAATAAAAAGTCTATGTAAACTTAAATGCGTATTTCGGGCTTTCATTTTCAAAACTCTTGTGTTCACGCGTTGCTGTGCAAGTGAACAAAAATGTGTCGATGTGTCCTTGGGCAAGACACCTAACCTCACACTGCTGCTGGTGGTTACAGGTTGGCGCCAGTGTTGTTCCAGGGTTTTTCTATCACAGCTCTTTTTCCAATAAAAGACTTGGTGTCATATAGCCCAATTCCGGCCGTAGTTATGAAATACAAGTCCTTGGATTTGGTAGTGATGTGTGGACCCAAAGTCCAAAAGTTCAGCTGGTTAAGCGCTAGATCAATGAACGCCCGATTTGTACGTAGAGCTTAAGACCAGATTTAAAAATGTCCTCTTGTAACAGTGCTATGAAAGTATACGCCATCTATTTACCAGTTCTTTTTGCATTGTGAACACTCTATGCTAAACACACTGTCAAGAATGCCCGTTTGCCGTTTTTCTTGATCACTCATCACATGCCTGGTGTGTCTGTAGCTTTAGAGCTCCTCCAGCAAGGCAGTTTCTAGAAAGGATATTGCAGCTAACCAACAAAAAAAAAAAAAAACAAGACTTTCTGCTTTCTAAGTTAAATAGTCATTTAATTAAAAAATTCTCCCAACTCCATAAATTACGTTTGCGGATTCTTCTGTCTCCAGTGGAGAATGGAAACCTGTAGTCTGAGCAAAGAGTAACAGACGCCCGAATAAAATAAAACCCGGGATAAATGACCTTCTCCTCTTGCTGTCTTTTTACAGTCTCATCTCCGTCCTCACTCACTCAACCAACAATGGTTATTTACCTTGATGGAAAGGGCGTTGCGCTCTCACCACAGAGAAGGACATCTTCTCCTGGGAGGGATGGAGAGCAGGGAAAGGAGTAGGTTGGTCTCCCTGGCGACCCTGCCTCCTATTTTTCCTTGCAGCTGTAATGCAAGCAGAGATTGGGCTGCAGTCGGAGAGCGGGGACAAAAAAAAAGAGAGAAAAAAAAGAATTACAAGTCAATATTTGTTCCCACTGGCCGGCTGGGTAGAAACAGATACATTACATGCTCTTAGTCCTTTTTTCCCTGAAGCCAATTGGAGGGCTCTACCTTTGTTTGGCATTGGGGGACTGCAGGGGGTCGCCTGGGAATGGGCAGACGTGGCCTGATAGTGAACAAGACGACTGAAGAAAAGGTACGAGGCAGAGAGCGAGAGAGGATGAGTAACGCTGACAAACACTGTGAGAGTGGACATTTCCCATAGCAAGTCTTTGGAATACAAACAATGGGTCAAATCATTGCTCTGGGCCTCTGGTCCTCCATCTCATTGACTGCAGGCTGTATCACCAAGATGAGCAGTTATTGCTCTTGAGCTACAGGCTGTCCTTTACTTGGAAATTGCACCGGCTGAACCAATGCGGTGTTTGGTTTTGGGGGAAACCACATTCAGCAAAGAAACTGGCAAGAGTGTCTGTTGTTCTGTATTGTAGTAATAAGCAGAGGTAATATCGCTCCTTCCACTCACTCTGCTCTGTTTACTGATGTTAACATTTATCAGCAGAATGCTGTTTTACCAACAGAACAGGACATGCTAAACTCCACCCTCCATGCTTGATATAATATGTACTATAAATGATATGTACTTAAAATAAATAACAAGCTAAAGCCCTGATTTATCCGTCAGTAAATGGGAACACATGAGACAGGCAATTTAATTTACTTTATTTGACTGAGGATTTTAAATGTTATAGACTTGAAAATAGAATCTGTTCAATTGTACTTCAAGGGAATTTCTTTAGACAAGCAAATATTTGTTTGAGTTTTCACTGTAAAGACAGTCCGGTACCGCTGTTCATCTGTCCATGACGACGGTAAACTTGTAACCCTTTTTGTGTTCCCACCATTGACTGTATATGAGAACTGTTCTGAGTCAGTGGGACGTCGTCCGTAGAACTGGCTAACTCTCCAACCAAATTCAGTCCGTTCGATTTTTACAATGTTGGATCCAGATATCACCAGTTGATTGGTCTGAGTCGGTCTCAGTCAACATTTCAATGGAACCACTCTCACCAATCAGGAATGAGCTTGTTGGAAGTCCACACCCATACCACATGAAAGCCAGCTCAGGAGAGTCTGTCAATCAAATGTATTGAACATTCCAAATGAGCTGACCCTGTTCTTTTATTGAGGCCTCTGATTGGTCACTTAATAACTCGAATAACTTGTACTAAAGAAAAATAAAACAGAAAGAAACACTAGCATTGTCAAGAACATGTCCAAAAAATATGGCAAAGGGTGGATGTAGAGAGGAAGTGAAGATAGCTAAATGTTAAGGTAAAGTACCTCGTAAAAATACTATATTAATATGACCATAAAAGTCTATATTAGGCAAGGGATGATCCCAGAGGAGGAGTGCACAGTTCAGGCTTCCGCATCGTCCATTCATTTCTGATAATGCACAACTCATCGGGTATCATCCCGCTCACACTATAGTCACTTACAAAGAAATATGTATTTAATCAATTTTTAGGACTTTATTCTTGCCCTTTTTTTAGGTTCAAATTGCTAGTGCGACGCTTTGTCATGGTATCGGGCTTGACTGCAGCGGCAAAGGAAAGTGATATGTATGCTGGTCGTAGTGATAGGTTAAAAAAAAGCAAACGTTCGGAGAGAAAGTTCACCTTTACAGATTGTTTTTGTCCAGATGATGAGGCTAAAGTTTGTTGCCAAGAAACAATGTCTAAAAGGTTTGAGTCCTCCTCGTGTCTAATTTCTCTCTTTCTCATCTTCAAAAAGATCCAACTAACCAAACAGTTGAAAGGAAACTATAAAATCACTCGTATTTTTTTACTTTTACTTCTATTTTAGGTGTACATTACCACTGTCCATTATCACTTTCCAATTCCACACCCAGCACCCAATCAGAATTGAGCCAAACAGCTAGCATGTGAAACACATGTTATCTTATATGACCTGAACGTGGCTAGAGCCTTCTGCATTCATGCTAACACAAACATGTTTGTGTGCACTACACACCTTACGGTGCAGCAAAGTTCACAGAGTTTTTCGGGCTATTTGAAAGTGGCCACATTTGTCCACCGCATTCAACAAAACAGTGAGCCAAAGCAATAAACTTACTGCTTTAGGCTGGTTAAACTTTAACCGTTGCCATTTACCACAAAGGGAAGGGGGACAACTTACTAATGCTTCTCTATCACAAACGGGTAACTTCGTTGTGTCACTTTCAATATGTCACAGTTGTAATGCGCCCTTTGCTGCATGGAGCCCCAAAGCTCATAGAGTTTATTTGTCATGATTTGTGAGACAAAAAGTAAATGAACTGGCCAGAAGCAGATCATCCATTCCTATCAATTTGGTTTCTGTACTTAAAACAGCACTTATCAAGCAATGAAGGGCTATTTAACAGCACTTAGAGCCTTTCCATCCAGGAAAGGCACTGACTGATATGAGACTAAGTGACCCCGCCCCTCTCCCATTCCAAACAGGAAGTACTAGCTGGCTCCCAAAAGCTAAAATCGCATAGTTGTCAGAATAATCATTCTTGCTCTGATACTTGTCAGATACTTCTGATACTTAACGTATTCTTGCTAATCCAAATTTTTAAAATGACATTTAATCTGTAGTGCAAGATACTGAAGTTTTAATCTGGACAATCAGATGCTTTAATGACAGTAGGCGATGCCTGCTGGCGCCCACATCCAGCGTTCGACAGATATCGTGTAGCCTGCTTTCAAGTGGTAGGGGTTTGGCCTCCCAACAAGCTCACTACTGATTAGCCAGAGTGGTTACCATAGAAACATTGAGACTGACTAGGACCAATCACTGCTTACTGCCGATTTCTGGTTACAACATGGCGGCATCTATATTGTGAAAAACTGAATTATATGGATGACATCACACTCCATCCAGGTCTCCTATATAGTCCATGCATATGTTGATTATGCTTTGGGAGATCCATAAACTCACAATAAATCTGGCTGAATTAATCTAAGAGACACAGCAGATCTTTCCGACTTCTTGTTTTTCACTTTGGAAATTGTTAATCCGCTTTATTTAATCTTCACTTTTTTTTTTTTGGTTTTCTGAAAGTGTTCTGATTCAAATCCAGCGACAATGATGATAATTGATAAAGAGGTTGATTGGCAATGAGGCAACAATGTTCTTTTGGTAACAAAAGCGTTTGATTGCATCATGGGAACAGCAGTCATTTAAAAGAATCTGAATAAAGGGTAATTACAGCCATGGCTCACAATTAGTACACATTCAAACAAGATAGAAAGACAGTGCCGTTTTTTTTCCTAGCATCATGCTAAAACTCGTTTTAATTTGTTTTCATTTCAGTTTAATCATTTTATTTAGCTTCGCACAGGATGTGACCCACCACACGAAACATCTGAAGCCAGTTTTATTCAAGAAAACCCAACAAAATGTTCTGATTATTTATTCACACGGCTTTCATTTGGACATTTGTAGACTTGAAGTCTTTAGACATGTCATTTTTGTCCATTGACAAAATTGTAACCTATTTATTGGTTATGATGAACATATTGTTAATCCTGGAAAACGGCCTTTCTCTCACATCAGGGCTTGTAGTGAATTCTTAGCATCTGAACTTAAGTCTTCTTTCTTAAGACTTCAGGACAAAAGCGCATTTGTCAAATGAAAATGCACCATTTGACATTCTAACTGACCTTGAGTGTCATTAAATGGTATTTGCCCAGCAGCTTTGTGAAAAAAGATCCAAAGTTGGAGCAATTATTAGAAAATGGAAGACGTTAAACATGACTGTCAGTCTCCTTCAGACTGGGGCTCCATGAAAGATCTGACCTCGTGGGGTCTCAGTTATCCTAAGAAAGGTCAGGGTTTTGCCCAGAACTACACAGGATGACCTGAAAAGAGCCGTTTCCAAGGTTACTGGTGGGAGTCCTCTAAGACGTCATGGTTTGAAATCATCCATGGCACGGAAGGTTCCCCCGCTTAAACCGGCACATGTCTTAAGTTTGCCAGTGACCGTTTATCGATCAAGAGGAGTCATGGGAGAAAATCATGTGGTCAGATGAGACCAAAATAGAACATTTTGGTCCATCCCAAGAACACTATCCCTACTGTGAAGCAGGGGGGATGGTAGCATCACACTATGGGGGTGTTTTTCTGCTCATGGGACAGGATGACGGCACAGTTTTTAAGACAGGATGACCGGGACCGTGTGTTTTCAGGAACAACCTCCTTCCCTCAGTTAGAGCATTGATGATAGGTCATGGCTGGGTCTTCCAACACGACAATGAACCCAAGGCGCACAGCCAGGAGAACCAATGAGTGGCTCCATAAGAAGCATATTGAGGTTCTGGAGTGGCCTAAACAGTGTCCAGACCTAAACTCAATAGAAAATCTTTATCACAGTTTCTTCTGTCTGTACAATTCACTTTTTAATTGTTGCAAACAAGGCTGTGACAGTTGACAGGTATTGTAAACAAGCTAACGAGGCTAACATGTAGCAGTTTCAGACATTTTGTTTTTTTTATGTGTTACTAAGAAGGTACAGGTATTCTGAACACACCAACACGCCTAAAATGTAGCAGTGTTGCACTATGGTTTCACGTTGGGAGTTAGTGTAGCCACAGTAACGTCTGTTTTAGTGCTATCAGTCTGTTTTTTTACATGTTGCAAACAAAGCTGGTAGTTACAGGTATTGTGAATGCGCTATTGTTTCTAACGTGTAGCGCGTTACAAACATGTTCTAGCATTAGAATCAATGGAGTCTGACTGACTGACGGACTTAGCTGTGAGTCTTTTTTTCTTGAGTAACCTTATAGTTTGGTGCGTCTTCTACAGTAAATGACACAAGTTGGAAAATAAACATAGGGCGGTAAAATGTAGAAATGTTTAATGCAGTAGTGTAATAAACATGAATAAAGTTTGGGTGTGACATTCCCCACATTTAATCAATTTAAATCAATCAATTTCAATTTTTTTTTTTGTCTTTTTCTTTTTTTTCTTCCGCTTTAGCAGATGACAGAGAAACTCCTAATGAAACCTTGGTAGCAATTTAGGTGCAAATTCAGGAGGCTCATCTCGCTTCTCAGCATGAAGGCCCATTATGCTTCTGTTGTCTCCTACAATAATGCATTGGATTAGATTAGAGTGAAACACTGACTCAGTTTAACTGCTGGAAAGGAACCACAGGAAACAAAGATGCAAATTAGATTACAAGAGGTCCTCCAGTGCAGCACGGGCTAAATTAAACTTCTGGAAAGCAATCCGGGGTTACAGATACAAACTTTTGCTGAAGTGCCGCAAAAGGTCACTTATTTTTTTAATAAGTCTTGTGGTTTTTTTTTTTTAGCTTCTCCTCCATGTTGGTGTCATGAGAGGTGAAACAAGGAGACCTTTCTTGTCTTGTTAGCTTGTTTCTAAAAACTGCGCCTCCATGGCGAGACATTCATCCGTCACGGAGTTGCGGAACGATTGTATTTGGCCCCTCTTTCTAGAACAGGGTGCCCTTTTTAAGTCGTGTAACCTTCACAATTTGAGAGGTTGTGCGATTCACTGTACTCCCCTTTAAAAACCGACTTCAAAACACGGCCCCATGGGTTCCATCCGAGCATGGACAGAGCTTCACAGCCCCGCATTTGACCTTTAAAGCCTCAAATGCTTTTTCCTTCACACGTTTCCACTGTTGCATATGCACATTTCCCCAAAGGAATCCATCGAAGGCGGGAAAAAAAGGGTTCCCTGCATTTTCCCCCTGCTGCTAAAAACCTCATTTATAAGCAATTCTAGATGGAGTTCCAAACTTTCATTTTTCCTTAACATTTAAAACAATGCGGCGTGTCCAATTTCCACGTGCTATCTTTTAAACTCGGTGGTTCAAACCATAATCACATTGGAAAATCTGTTTTTCTGTCTGTGGAAAAAGCTTTTTGACCTCGGTTACCTCTGCTGACATTCTGGAGGAAATAACTTTCTCTTTGGTTTATCACTTCTGGCCCTAAAGAGACGCGGACGGCTCACATGATTTCAATCTTCCTCCATACGCTGATAGTGAATGTGCAAAAAAAACTAGACACTTCAGTCTGCACTGCAACCGGCCACACACACACAAAGACAGATACTACTTTCAGTACTATAAGGCGTACTAGATGAAAAGGCGCGCTGTCAATGAAATTAAATTAAATTTTATTTATATTGCCTAACAACACAATAACAGTCGTCTCAATTGACTGCGTACTGGTAATTCTAAAGTAAAAATAAAATCAAAAGGATCATGCATAGATTTCCATGGGAAATTTCTAAACTGAACTAACTAAACTTACTAAACTAAACTGGGCATCCCTGCCCTTAGACCCTCCTTCGCGGTATGGAAAAACTCCTGAAGAAAAAAAAGGGGTGTCCACATGAAGAAGGGATCTTCTCCCAGGACAACAGGCGATGTACCAGAACTCTTAGAGAAGAATTAACTAATCTAACGCTACAACTACATATTACAAAGTCCAGCAGATGAGCTTCATCCAGATGGAGTTGGGGGACTGCTGGGGGCTTGAGACGAACCAGAGGCAGGATTCACAGCCAACTGTAGGAGCAGTAGTAGAGACTAGCCAGAGACGAGGTACACGGTCAGGTACAGAGGGGGGATGAACCACAGCAAAGTGCAGGTGCACGCATGAGCCAACTGGAATCTGGAATCATCTGGATCAGACGTAGCATGTCTCATGTTTTTAGGACCTAGTATGATGACATCAGTTTTTTCTGGGTTCAGGAGGAGGTAATTAATTGTCATCCAGGTCTTGATGTCTCTGAAGCGGGCATTCAGTTATCTATATGGTCATTCTGGTCAGGTTTAACGGATAAAAACTGTGTATCATCTGCATAACAGTGAAATTTATGCTGTGTTTCCTGATTATGTTATCTAAAGGTAGCATGTAAATCATAAACAGGATGGGTCCTAAAAATGAATGGTCAATTTTCAAACTTATGTCATATATAAGATACACCAAACTACAAGGCGCATCAAGCCAAACAAAATTTTTGAAGATAAATCCGTCAGTCAGACTTTATTATCACAGTAATTCTAGAACTTGTTTGTAACACGCTACTGGTTAGTCATGTTAGCATATTCAGAATACCTGTAACTCCCAACCTTGTTTGCGACACGTAAAAAAAATAGACGGGTACAGCTAAAAAAAAATTAAGGCTATGTCAGAATCCCACCCTACTCCTTAACTACTGAAAAACAATACAATGCGGGACTACCTAGTGCCCTGGATTTCAAAAGCAGTTCGGACCCCGTGCTTGCTACTTTTTTCATTTTAAACGGCAAATATGACGTCATCAATTTTCACAACTCTAAGTGTTGGACAATGACTACTTATGAATCCACTGTGTTCGGATGATGAAAAAGTTGGTGGTGGATAAAAAAAAATACAATTCAATTTTTTTTGCAAAAATTGTGCAAACGCAATGCATTGTGGGCTATATTCGCATATCAAGTGACCTTTGATGTGCACTGGTTTTAGTAGTGCACTATGTAGTGAAGGCATTCGGACATTTCCACAGTTCGACACCAGTACATGTTAGCCGCATTAGCATATTCAAAATCCAACTTTGTTTGCAACACACAGATATCACTAAAACAAATGTTGCTATGGTTACGCAACCTCCCAACCTTGTTAATAACACGTAAAAATAAAAAAGAGCAACACTGCTACACCTTAGCAGTGTTAGTGTTTTCACAACACCCAGCCTTGTCTCTGCACCACTGAAAAAAAACAGTCAGACACAGCTAAAAGTTAGCCACATTAGAAACGTAAGCGTATTTACAAAAGCTGTAACTCCCAACCTTGTCTGCGAAACGTAAGAAAATATATGCTTGATACCGCTAACACAAAGTTTACTGGACTGCGCTAATCCCCAACCTTGTTAGTAACACAAAACAAAGCTAAATGCTAGCCACAGTAGAAGGGTTAGCCACATTAGCGTGTTCACAGTACCTGTAACTCCCAGCTTTCTTTGCAACAAGTAATAAAACTGACTAATAGCGGTAAAACAAACGTTGTTGTGACTATGCTATCTCCCAACCTTGTTAGTAATACAAAAAAAACCTAAACAAAAACAACAGTCTGACACAGCTAGAAGTTAGCTAAGTTAGCATACTTACAAAAAGACCTAACCTTGTTTGCAAGACGAAAAGCTGTGTGTCTCTGAAATATATATCAGTAAACACAAGAAATGATACAAATAGGTTCTAAATTTAATTTAAAGCATTAACTAAACAGAAATAAACCTTTTAACTATGCCTTATAGTGCAGAAAATATGATACTTTACGAAATACTCCTTCTCAGGAGTATTTCTTATTTTTGTCTGCATGAGGAGCTTTCTCAGATTCTGAGAAAAAAACGGTACATAAAAAGCAAAAATAAAGTTCTTCTCCCTCCAAGAGAAAGCGCAGACAAACGGAAGGCACATGGAGATAAAAATGCAGATGTGAACAAAAGAATGATTAAACACAGACTCCAGATCATTCCTTCGATAAAAATCTATTTATGTTGGGTGGAAGGTGCCAGAAGCTCGACATCCACACGGAGCTGACACGAATGTGACCGAGCGCGTGGAGGAAGGGGAGCCCTGGACCCGGGCTGCGGTTGCACCTCAGGCTGGGAGGGTAGAAGGGATGATGGGATGAATGCACACGTGTGAAATCAATGAGCGGTGAGGACAGATTGTCTTTCTGCAGAACCGGCCCTGAACTCCTGAAAGATTACAATCGCATCCCCTTTTCATGGACGTTCTTTCCTTCCAGCTGAACGCGAAGGCCAAAAATTTCTTCGCTTAACCAGCAAACATTCAGGGAACAAGAGGTGACACCGATTGGGGGGTAATTTCCAAGCTAAATGTGGACGTATGCAAGGACATGTTTTAAAAAGCACATATACTTTAAAAAAAAAAAACAACAGGTTTACTGAAAAACACATGCATGGAGCATAAAGGGAAAACTTTTGTTTTCTTCATGTGAGACCGTCCATGAAGAGCTCAATACGTCATAGTAAAGCAACGGTAAAGAGCTTTTCAATTTCTTTTTTTGTGTGTGTGCTCTGCATTAAAAACCTTTCATGGAATGATTAATAGGGTCAGGAGAGGCATTGAACTTTACAAGATAAATGTTAAAGCTTCTCTCTGGATTTTTCCGCGTCATTCTTGATCATTTTCATGACTTAATTGCCTTGATGAAGACGACCTAAAACGACCCGAGCAAAGAAGTGCAGACCTCCCCTCTGCTTGGCTCCTTCATCTGATCACAGGCAAGGACGTCGTCATGGCAACCGACGCTCTAAAGTACATTTTGGAGCTTTTTGTATTTATAACCGTCCCCTCTGAGTACAGTGATCCCTTGCTATAACGCGGTTTGCTTTTCACGGTTTCGCTACTTCACGGATTTGCATTGTGCATTGTGTTCTGCATTCTGATTGGCTAAAAAGTTACTCCGCTTCTTCTCTACCTGTGCGTCAATAACGAAGATCACAAATCATTGAAGAGAAAAGGTTCAGGGCACTTTCTAGTGGGGTCCAGATGACCCAACTCCCAACGTTAAAGTGCCTATGATAGCACAAGGGTTAGATATACACAGACACCGCTCCACTTGGTGGTAGCTCCTCCCCCCAGGCATCAGGCAGTACATTTGACTTGTGAATAGCGAACGGAGAAAATGCAGCTTTAGAGCTAAAAAAACCAACATTTATGCAGTATGCTGGTATTCTGGGAAGAACCTTATACCTTCAAAACACGATTAAAGTCTTCTGGAGTATTGGGTTCAAAGGTCTCCAGTTTGGGGGAAACGACCCTTTAAAAACGGCTCCTTTTTATTTTTCCCATCTGATGACTTGATTGTTGCTGTGATTAAAGATGCAGGTGCTGAATGACAAATGACTGATTAAAGCTCGGTGATGAATCCCCAGCAACAAAGACTTCCTCCAGACCTGTCTGCGGTAGAATGACCCCGAATGGCGGGCCCTCTGAGAAGCTCAGGTGCACTGTAGCGGCGCTCTTAATGAACGGGTTGGAGAGGTGTCAGATGCCCATCAGGGCACAAAGAAGGGGGCGACGAGGCTGAGATGTCCCATCAGTCACAGGGCTGTGGGGGGTCAGAGGTGACCCTGGCACCCCATCTGGTTCGAAGCGTGCTGAAAGGAGTGAGACGTGTGTGTGTGTGTGTGTTTGAAGGGGTGGACGGCGGTGGATACCGACAGATGAACACATGCTGCATCTGTAGGTTGTAATGAGAGCAATCTACACCCGCAGACGTCCCCCCACCTCCTCGGGGTTGGGGGTCAGGGGTGGTTGTCACTCGACGTGCCTCCATTGGAACAGATGGAGGTGCGGTCGCCCCTCGTGCACACCTCCACCACCCAAACCGGAGTCCCGGCGAGGCTGGCAGGGTCCTGACCCGTGTGATCAGGGGCTGCAGACCAGGCAGGCATATGGGCCAGGACCCGGGGGAGGGGGGGGGTAGACAAAGAGCTGATTGGCACCGTCAGAGGGTAAACAGGTTAAGTTTACCCAGCTTTAAGAACGCCCTTCGTCCGTGATCGTGTTTTTGATAAGAGAAGCCCTTTTGTGTTGAAAAGCTGTTGTTCTCTTTGCAGACTCTGTTCCAAAAACAGAACACAGAAAGAGTAAAGCCGGATCTGATGGCCGCTGATGCAAAGAGCCCGGAGGAAGCAGGTGCTGCTGGAAGTTGGCATCGTCGGTCTGGCCAAAGGAGGACGCACATGGGTAAGCATGGCTGAGTCCAAATGATGGCGGGCTGGCTTACACGCCGCAAACTGGGTGATTTATTATTACGTCCATGAAGCTGATCCCATTCTACTTACTTTATGTGGTCCAGTCCATTTTCCAATGGGGGCGCAGCTTATGACTCATCCCATACTATAGACGACGATGGAGTGTCAGGGGGCCACCATAAAAAAATACAAACATTTACCAGAATAGAGTGGTAAAATTATTAGAAAAACATTCATGTAAGAAGAAAAAAAACTTGTTTTTTTCAAGAAAGAAAGACAAGATTTTTCAAAAATATAGTTGGTTGTGTAAGCCTTCATCCAACCTATAAATGCAGATTAAATCCATCAATGCAGCCATATATGGTGATGCCATCATTAAAAAACCCACAATGCATCTGGACCTCTGCAGCTACATTACAGGCGGCGTGAACAGCACGTCTGCTGGAAATCCACTCCAACCGGGTCGAGAATCTTCGTTTGAAGAGGCCCGCCTTTTTGCAAAGGCTATTCAACTCATATTCCTCATAAAATAACGCTGACTCACTTAAAAAGTATTTCCCTATTTGTGACTTATTTTCTCGTAATTTTATGACTTTATTTTCAAAAAATAATGCTGACCGTTTCATACTTTTATGACTTTATTTCTGTAAAATTTTGACTTTTTCCATATAATCTGACTTTATTTTCTTTACATTTTTTTCTCTTTTCTTATAATATTTTTACTTTACTCTCAAAAATATTTGAATTTACCCTTTTTTAAGGTGCTGATATGCCGTTGATATAGGCTTTTATTTTTTAAGTGTGAAAGTTTTGATTCTTAAAAAAAAAAGAAAAAGCAGCTGAAGTTAAACTTATGAAAATGAAAAAGGGAAAATCTTGACGGCACGAAAAGACAAAACAGCTTTTGTTTTGTAAGTCTGTGACAGTTCAGCAGATCTGCTAATATAAATGACTAAAGACTGTTTAGACCACACTCCATAAAAGCAGGAATGTAAACGACCACACTGGTGGCGGCTCCGCTGCCGAACAATGGCGCCAAAGTTCCACCAGAGGCAAGGTGGGGTTCAGTGCCCAAGGACGCCTTGACTCGTGGGTGGGCAGGGCGGGAATTGAACCTGCAATATTCCGATCAGGAGTCGACCGCCCTCCCGCTGCACCCCTTTAGGTAAAAATCTGGACAACTTGGGGGGGGGATGACTCCGCCCATCCAAACCGTACCGTTTTAAATAGATATCTGCAATACTACATGTAGCTGTACTATGTGTTTACTTCAGCTGAAAAAATACGAATACATTTAAAAACGATGACAAAGTGAAAACAAGAGTTTCTGAAAAGGTTTAACAGTTAAAGAATGTTTTAGACTATAATGTGAATTCAGTGAAACAAACTTTCTTCTAGGCTCCTGACTACAGTACCCATAATGCCCTAACAATCCATCAAGTGGTGCGGCTGTGTAGTTAACCAAAGGCGAACCAGATGTTTGAGCGCCACGTTTGCCCGTATCGATCATTTCTGACTAAGGCATAACAAACGCATATCCAAAGCGCGCCCTACATCTTGCTGCCTGGTTTTTTGCTCAGCAGCTGTAAGCGAAGACCCGACAACCACGCGGTCCTGCTGCAGGAGCGCTCAGCGCCGTCACAAGCCCTAATGCGGATGGACACTCTGTGATGGTGAAGGACTTGCACTAACAAACACGTCCACTTCAGCTAACAGTGACGGACGTGAGCGGGGCGCCCAGCCGTCTGCCGTTCGCTCTTCATCACCCACACAAACAAACAACAACAAACACATCATCGGCTAAACTGTGAGGTCGTTTAAACGCCTCCCCATGCAAAAAAAACACGGTTTCTTTCTAAGTAAATAAAAAAAACAGTCTATCTACCAGAAAATACTCAACCAGATTCACATTTTAACAGAGCGAAAATAGACTATTAATTATCGTCCTTTATAATAGTGAAGCTACAAAATGTTGCTTCAGGCAAAAACCACAAGGACGCATTCAGAACAGCAATGTTTTTTCCAACCACAGTAAATGAGTTATTAATAGGATCAATAACGCTCCATCTTAGTCCTCAAGGTCAAGATTTCTGCTTCACAAGCACAGCTGATGTACAAAGTGATGATTTGAGAAGGCGATTAAATATCCATTGGATTGGAGCAGCAGCCGCCGTTCGCTGTTCAGACCTTCCTCGGCGTACGATCCTTTTATGTTCCTTACAAACGGAGCGCCATCAGAAAGAGAAACAGTCATAATCCAGTTTCATTATACTTTAGAAATGAACTTCTAGAGGAAGTAGAGATGATTGATGATAATCTAGCCACACAAGGAAAAGATAATAAAAGTGAAAAAGGCAGACTTTCAATCAAAGTTGTCTAAATCGGGTATTTGTTTTTAGATCTACGATTAGCAGTCTTATTTTACCTTATTTCACCAAATCCAGCTCAAGGCTAGCATGCTGTGGTCGGGTTGCTCATCGTAAAGCACTCCAACACAAACCGGTAGCTGCAATAAACACGCTACATTTCGGTAGTTTGTTGTTATTCTCTTTAATAACATGGCTTCTTTAACCTACCGTAATTCTTCGACTGTTTACACAATGACCGTCTTCCAGTGGATTCTGACTCAAAGAACATAGGGTTTACATAATGGCTTTGCACCGACATGCAATACTTTACGTTGGTAAAGTAGTGGCATCGTAGTTGGTAAAGTGTGGCCCCTTGTTGCATATCAGTAGCTACTGACTACTCCGTGTCAGAATCAGCTGATGTTATTTGCGAAAAAAACATTAGTACAGTAAAGGTTGCACATGGGCTGATTCACACTAATTGCATAAATGCTTGAAGAGTTACAATAGTTCGCAGAAGCTCTGATGTTAAAGGATTCAAAACTAAGCTAACCTGGTTGCACATAGAAGTGCTCTTAGGAACGGCACTGGGGGGTAAACTCCGATTGGTTAGATTAAGCCCCTCCCCCACGGTGTGTTTGTGTTCGCAAATGAGTTCGCCAATGATGAATCGGTACTAAACACAGGGTAGAAAGTTCCTGCATGGACTCATTTAATGTCTGCATTAGCTAGTTGTCGTCTTTAGTTTTATTTACAAAAACTGTATAAATAAAGATGATAAATAAAGTAGTTCAGAGTGTTGCCCTTGAAGTGAACTGGTTTCTATTCCTCCTGCTGTTTTTGATTTGGCATGTCTAAGCAACATGTGGGAGGGGTTGAGTCACTGGCTGCAAAAAAGACTATTTTTAGAAGATTAAAATTTTTTTTTCAATATTTTCTGATATTAGTTCAAAAAAAAGAAAAGTCTTTTTTTCATTTATCTTTTTCGTACATTTACTAGATGGATCTAAAACCTAAATAAAAGCTGTGACCATTTGGGCAAAAATACTGCAGATATAAAGTTCGATGGTTGTACTTAGATTATTGTAAATCTTTATTTAAAAAGCAAATGCATATTAGTTGTGTGTCAACTGAACAAAAATTGAACAACCACTTCCCCATGGTGTGTGAGTTTTGTGTTGGCAAGTGGCTCCATAAAGAGCCGTGTGAATTTGGTACCAAATAAGTTCATGTCTGGCATATGTTCGTTTGCTTTTAATGTAAATAAGTGATCACCATCGGTTTTGGTAAAAGAAAAATGAAAGTAACCTACAAAGACGTTAATAGTAGTTCAGTAGTTGAGTGGACCAACTTCTATTTGTCCTCCTGCTTACGAGTTGGCCTGCTTGAGCTACATGTGGGAGGGGTTGAGTCACTGACTGCAGAAGGACTCCATTTTTTTTAAAGTAAAGATCATTTCACAATTTTCCAACATTGTTTTTTTGTGTGTCTTTCTCAAAAAGTCACTACATGAATGTAAAAACTAAATAAAAACAAGTTTGGAGAGAAATACTTCAAATGTTAAATTTGTCAGTTCCACTTAAATAATGGCAACGATAAATTGAAGGTCAAATTAATATTGAATGGGTATCGACTTTGAGCCACACAATGAAGCTGTGGGAAAGAGTAGTGGAAGCCAGGCTTAGGAAGAAGGTGGAGATCTGTGAGCAGCAGTATGGTTTCATGCCCCGTAAGAGCACCACTGATGCCATTTTTGCTTTGAGAATGTTGATGGAAAAGTACAGAGAAGGTCAGAAGGAGCTGCATTGTGTGTTCGTAGATTTAGAGAAGGCGTATGACAGGGTGCCGAGGGAGGAGCTGTGGTACTGTATGAGGTCGTCTGGAGTGGCAGAGAAGTATGTCAGAGTAGTTCAGGACATGTATGAGAGAAGTATGACGGTGGTGAGATGTGCTGTAGGTCAGACAGAGGAGTTCAAGGTGGAGGTGGGACTACACCAAGGATCAGCTTTGAGTCCTTTTTTGTTTGCTATGCTGATGGACAGGCTGACAGACGAGGTAAGACAGGAATCTCCCTGGACAATGATGTTTGCGGATGACATTGTAATTTGCAGTGAGAGTAGAGAGCAGGTGGAGGAACAGCTAGAGAGGTGGAGGTTTGCTCTGGAAAGAAGAGGCATGAAGGTCAGTCGTAGTAAGACAGAATACATGTGTCTGAACGAGAGGGATCAAGGTAGAAGTATTAGGTTACAGGGGGCTGAGGTGGAGAAGGTGCAGGAGTTTAAGTACTTGGGGTCAACAGTTCAGTGTGATGGGGAGTGTGGAAAAGAGGTGAAGAGGCGAGTGCAGGCAGGTTGGAGCGGTTGGAGGAAAGTGTCAGGAGTGTTGTGTGACAGAAGAGTGCCAGCAAGACTCAAAGGAAAGGTGTACAAGACAGTGGTGAGACCAGCTCTGCTCTATGGGTTAGAGACGGTAGCAGTGAGACAGAGACAAGAGGCTGAGATGGAGGTAGCGGAGATGAAGATGTTGAGGTTCTCCTTAGGAGTGACCAGGTTAGACAGGATAAGGAACGAGTACATCAGAGGGACGGCTCATGTTGCCTGTGTTAGCGACAAAGTCAGAGAAGCCAGACTGAGATGGTTTGGACATGTTCAGAGGAGGGATAGTGGATATATTGGTAGAAGGATGTTGGAGATGGAGCTGCCTGGCCGGAGGGCAAGAGGACGGCCAAAGAGGAGATATATGGATGTCTTAACAGAGGACATGAAGTTGGCTAACGTTAGGGTAGAAGATGTTCATGATAGAGTGAGGTGGAAAACGATGATTCGCTGTGGCGACCCCTGATGGGAAAAGCCAAAAGAGAAAGAAGATCGACTTTAAAAAAGTTTTGAAAGCATCTTCATTTGGGAGATCCTTGTGGTCACGAGATGCTTCGGCTAACGGTGTTTGGCTCGTCTGAAACCAAACAGTTGCTGCCATCCCAGCCGAAAACCAATCCCACATTTTCCTGTCAGCGGTTGAATGGGCAGCATTAACACCCTTTTACATTGGAATGAATGGGAGCGGACGCTGTGCTTGTGAAAGAAGATGCCACCTTGTGGCTCTAATAAAATAGGTTTTCACATTAAACTCAAGGAAGAAAAGAAAGCGTTGTCTCTCAGCTGCAGCTTGTAAACACATATTAAATGGCAGAAAAATGGTTTACAACTAGAAGAATCGTCGTAAATCATCTCGAGGACCAGGATGACCTGAAGATCTACAGGATCAGGCATCATCCGAGAAGAACAAACAGCCGAAGGTTTCCTAATGTGTCCCAGAGAAACGTTTTTCTTCCAGAAAAATAGTGCTTCTGTGCCGAATCTTTCCTCCTTCTTGACTGACTGCATATATTTTAGTAAAAAACAAAAAAGACTACAAAGCAACGCCGGTCAACCCAAAGTTTGTCCATAAGTCTTTTTGCCGTCTCAGTTCGTAGCCTTTTAAGGCCCGACATCTTCCAGCCCAATTTGTAGCATCGCTTCTCTCCTCTCCTGAGATTCTTTTGAGCTCATCTCCAGAGTCTTGTAGTTCCCGCCTGAGCCACTCAGGTGTAAATAAAATCACTTTTACTGTAGTGAAGAGGGTTGCTCACTGTGTTCTCACTCAATTTGGGTCAGATTTCTGAGCCTATGAATATTTTACACCCAAATGAAAAGGAAATTAGCTTTAAAATTCCAATTTTCCTTTAATAATTGAGCAATCGCCACAATGATTTATGAGAACCAAGAGTTTTCCTTCTATAATGTTCGTCATTAGCTTCTTATTTTCTTCAGTTTTCCCCGATTTGATAACCGCTATTAAGCGCATAATTAAGCAGACGCACTTTGATGCGACGTTTGTAAAACGTAAGCGTCGACATTAGTTTCTTTATCAATAAAAAACCATGTTAATATGCAAAGGAAGTTTACTTTAAGGCATTTATGACATCGATGTGAAGGATAAAAGGAAAGAACAGTTTGCATAGCAGCTGTTAGAGGAAGTAATAATACTTTTCTTTTATTTGGACGCTGCTGCTGTAAACTTTCAACAGTTTTTAATGCATGACAAGCCGATCATGTTTTAGAATGCTGAAATGTAAATATGATTTTGGATTTTAAATGCTGTAAACCATTTGAATAATACTGAACAGACAAAGTAGAGGAGAAGCGATTTGTCATGTTTGTGGGCCTTTTCTTACATGTTAACTTTGTTGTTTTATTTTGAAGACCCATTCCTATAAACATCGTGTTTTTATTTTAGTATTTGGTGTCATTTTTCCAATGTTGGAGGTCATATATGCAGAAAATCAAGCTTAAAACTGTTTTCCCGAGTATTTTTCTTTATTGAAATCAATGTAATTGAAGCTCCTGTGTTTTGCTGCAGTATGCCCATCAAATTCTGCCTCTCTTTTGACGTGGATCTAATTCACTGCTAGACGCGTGTCTAAAATGTGTCTGTCCTCCACTGGTTACCTGTATTGATGGCACCTGTTTGAACTGGTTATCCATATAAAAGACACCTGTCCGCAACCTCAGACAGTCACACTCCAAGCTCCACTTTGGCCAAGACCAAAGAGCTGTCCAAGGACACCAGAACCCCAATTGTTGACCTGCTGGGAAGACTGAATCTGCAATAGTTAAGCAGCTTGGTTTAAACAAATCAACTGTGGGATAAATTATTAGGAAACGGAAGACAAACAAGACCCCTGATAATCTCCCTCCATCTGGGGATCCCCGCAAGATCTCACCCTGTGGGGTCAAAATGATCACAAGAACGATGAGCACAAACCCCAGAACCACACGGGGGACCTAGTGGATGACCTGCAGAGAGCTGGGACCAAAGTAACAAAGGCTACCATCAGTAACACACTACACTGGCAGGGACTCGAACCCTGCTGGGCCGGACGTGTCCCCCTGCTTAAGCCAGTACATGTGCCGGCCGTCTAAAGTTAGCTAGAGAGCATTTGGATGATCCAGAAGAGGATTGGGAGAATGTCCTGTGTTCAGATGAAACCAAATTAGAACTTTTTAGTAAGAACTCTACTCATTTTGTTTGGAGGAGAAAGAATGCTGAGTTGTATCGAAAGAAAACCACACCTACTGTAAAGCATCATTCTCTGTTTTTCAGCAAAGTGACCAGGACGACTGATCCGTGTAAAGGAAAGAATGAATGGAGCCATGTAGCGTCAGATTTTGCGAGAAAACCTTCCATCAGAATTGAAGATGAAGCTGTGCTGGGTCTTTCAGCATGACTACAATCCCAAACACACTGCTCAGCTAACGAAGGAGTCGCTTCCTAACAACTATTTCAAGGTCCTGGAGTGGCCTAGCCAGTCTCCAGGGGCCTCATTTATAAAACTTTGCGTAGGATTTGCGTCAGAAGTGGCTTACGGATGAAACATAGGACGTGCGTACGCACAGAAATATTCGGAGTTATAAAACCGTGCGCACGCACATCCTACACATCTTTCCCTTAATAAATCACAACCAATTCTAAATTCAGCGCAGCTTTTGCGGCCTCATGACACGCCCATAGTTGCCCATAAATAGTCCGTGAAACGCCCACAAATGAATATTCATTGATTGCGAAACCATGCCAAACACGGAGAGAAAATCAAAAAAACGTAACTTCACTCAATGTGAAGTAGAAGTTATCGTTTGGAGGGCACAGTGTGGGCACTACTAATGCCAAAAAGGCACGTGAGTGGCAGACGGCGGCAGACGCCGTAAATGCTGCAGCCTCACAACCTCTGACCGTGGCCGAAATAAAAAAGAAAAGGTCGGACATCAAAGTCAAGGCAAAAAAACGTCTAGCGCTGAACCCCCCCCCCCCCCCCCCCCCACACACACACACACACACCCGTGTCTGCCACGGGTGCGGGGGGGGGGGGGGGGGGACACCGGAGCTGACCCCTCCTGATGAGAGACTGGCGGCAATAATTGGGGAATCCCTTTTAAGTGGAGTGGTGACTGAGGCGCAGGGGGACACCGACGCGCCAGATGCACCGGGTGACACACCCCCAAAAGCCCGCAGAGGTCCAACAGGACGGCTCGAGGAAGTCGGAACCGGCTCATAAGCCACTCATCCTCATTATCCAGCAAGTTTTCTTGCTGTCTAAAGATGCATTCACTCCGAATTCTTCCATTTGCCACATCTTCTAAGAGCGCAAGATCAGCCATTGTGCGTCATTACGCATTGTGATGGGGCATTTTATTTCCATCCATTTAATGACATCTGACAAGCTACAGATGTCGGTAATAATCCACGTGGAAATGGGAAATTGTTCAGCGCAAATGTAATTTCTTGTTGCTTTCTGAATGGTTGAGACATACGCCATATATTGTTTTATCAAAAATAAAACAAACTAAAGGCATATGCATGAATACCATAATTCCGTACCTTATGAAGAAATGTTTTACTATGAAAACATCTTTCCCTAGTGGACAATTAATGCATCTCTCTCTATCTATCCATCTGTCTGTCTGATTGCACATATATTTGCTCCGCCAGACGGACACATTGACGGGAATGTCAGTTTTGTACATTATTTCGTTCTGTTAACTATATTATTTATAAGGATGAATTGCACACCATGCCAATATTGCAGAACATTTTTCACTTTTCTTTTTGCAAATATGTGTTCATTTGAATTTCTGTTGTAATTTCCGTTTGATTTTTTTTTTATTTGCTTCACTGCTGATCGATCAAACGGGTGTTCGTGTAGGCTGTTAATTGTAAGACTTGCTTTGTGAAGTCTTCATGTTATTTATGAGAGGCAGGATCGTCATTTTCACTGTCACGTGTGTCTTCCATCTGCCGACGGTGTCGCCGTTTCTCATTTCACCCGTTTTTGTGCGTACGCCTGGGTCAGAGCTTGCGTGAAGGACCGCACATTTTCCCGTCAAGTTTGCTTTTTATAAATCTCAACTATTGCGTAGAGAGTGGCGTACGCCTTCTTTTGTGCGTACGCAACCTTTATAAATGAGGCCCCTGATCTCAACCCCATAGAAAATCTTTGGAGGGAGTAGAAAGTCTGTGTTGCCCAGCAACAGCACCAAAACATCACTGCTCTAGAGGAGATTTGCATGGAGGAATGGGCCAAAATACCAGCGACAGTTTGTGAAGACCTTCTGAAGACTGACAGAAAACGTTCGACTGCTGTCAGTGTGAGCAGTTTATATAGTTTTTGGGAAAATTCTTGCTGCTGTCTTCCTTACATCATCGACTACATTACTTCCTGTTGATTATTACAGCAAACAGACACGTCAATACAAAGAGGAACCTGCTGTTGACCCAATTTTAAACATTTTATTTTGAAAAGCCAGCAGATCTATGATCAACTACAGAACAACAAACATAGAAACCAATTCCTCAAAAAAAATCAGTGAATTTGTGGACATCTCCAGAGATTCTAAACAACCATAAATTATGTTTCTCTGAAAACATTGCATTCATTCTGACATTTAAATGCGTCAAAACATGGAAAGTGATCATTTGTTCAATTAAGATAATGAACTCACTGTCATACATGAAGTAAAATAGCGTCTGTATGTCTGAACGTAGACGTTCGTTTGGAAAACGTAGTTCAACACTTCACGCCCTCTGTTATCGTAAACATGTGAGACTCAATTAGCGGCATGTCTGAAAAGAAAAGGACGAGTTGTCAGGACTGACGGAGGATTCTGGAGTTTGTGCCGATCGAGTGTGTAAATCTGTAAAGGGAACGGAGGCCTGCGTGTGACGTCCGTGCTGTCCATTTTTTGCCCCCCCCCCCCCCCCCTCGTGGAGTCTGCCGCCGCTGCCTCCATCTGCAGAGCGCGCTGAACGTTGACAGACGGGTTTTAATTAGCTCACGTTACACAATTAACACAACGGGGACACACAAAAAAAAGGTTTTATGATGAAGTGCTGCGAGGGCTTTATTGAATGTTGTTGGTTTTAATTGGGAAAACCACGAAGGTTTATTTAGTTGTTCTATGAACGTATGAAAAAAAGTCAAATCTGTAGAAATGTATGCGCGTACAAATTTATAATGAGACTTTGTGGGAATGGTTATCGTTAGCGGGAACTGTCTTTTCTCCCTAAAGCAGCGTAAACTTAATCACTTACCTTGTGCAACTACCGTTGTAACAAAAACATAAATGTTTTGTGTAAAGTTGGACTTTAGTACTTGGTAGATTAGAAGTCACTACTTTCTGAAACCAGCCTCTAGTGGTCATTAGAGGAACGTAGTTGTAGTTTGCTTGACTTGATAAAACCACACAAGTTGAAAAAAACATCTATAGAAATGTGTAAGTGTAAGAATGAATAATGAGTCATTGTTGTCTTTTGGTGGCAGTTTTTATCTCTAAAAACAGACTGAACTTGATTGTTTAGCTAGTTCTCATTCTGTTTGCAACTACTGTTGTCATAAAGACATTTATTGTCTGTGTAAAGTTGGACTTTATAACTTGGTAGATTAGAAATCACTACCTTCTGAAACCAGCCTCTGGTGGTCGTTTGAGGAACTGCACCATTTATTTTCTACTATGCGTGAATTTGCCATTTTGAAGCATAGCGATACTTTATGGGACTTTGTCGTAGCTAAAATTGTGTTGTTTACATTTGGATGTTTTGATTAAGCTAGCAGAAATCACAACCTGGATAATTGACGCCAACGTTTTTTTTAAAAAAAATCTTCAAAATTCATGCGCCAAAAGAGTGACGTGCTTCAACTCGCAGGTGAAAATGCTTAATTTTCTTTATCAAACTTCTTCACAAGAGCGATTTCCATTAGTGATAGTCCAGTTCTCAGAACTGTACTGGCCTCCCCGGTATCTGACACCCTCCTTTCAATCACATTTGTACCGTGGTTCGGTCTGAAGAGTCTAAAGCAGAGGCAAGTGTGGGTAGATTCCAGGACATCAAAAATAAAGAAACAAAATGTAAGAAATGACCTCAGCCAATCACCGTCCTTGCTGTCATGTATGTCATTTGATTGACATACAGTACAGCCGATGGAACATCCTTGAAGCTTAAACGAATGCACAAGCATGTCCGCACTAAAGCCTTGCACCAGTTCACACGCACCCGTATGAGGGGTAGACATGCATGTCTGCTGAGGGTGGTTGGGTTTTTTGGGCTCATGGAGGGTCGTAGGGAAGAGCGACGGCATCTTAAGGGGAGTGCAGGTGTCTCTTAAGGCTTGTACTGTAAGGATTCTGGGGTTTGGTTTGGTTTGGTTTTGGTGGTTTTTGGTCATGTTCTGAGTTGCCCTCAGTCACTCTGTTCCCCAGTCAATCATGATCCACAGCTGTCGTCATTTTAGGCAATTGCCCTCAACCTGGGATCCTCCCCCAGGACGGACAGGCGATTTACCAGAACTCTTAGAAGAATTAACTTCTCTAATTCTACAACTACACATTTAAAGTCCAGCAGACGAGCTTCATCCAGACAGAGTTGAGGGGACAGTCAGGGGCGCGAGTCGAGCCGTAGACAGGATCCACAGCCAGGTGTAGGAGCAGGAGCAGAGACGAGGTACACGGCCAGGTACAGACCAGAGACGAGCCAGAGACGAGGTAGACGGTCAGGAACAGGAGCACGGATGAGCCAAGTGGAGTCTGGAAGCACTCCCACTCCCCAGGAGGGGAGAGGGACAGAGGGACAAAACATGAATCACACTGCACCAAACAGAGGCATGGAGAACTAAATTATGAATAATGATCAAGAATAGAGAAGAGAAGGGAAGGGTAGAAGTAGATGAGAAAAGAGGACAGAACCCCAGAGCACCATAGTTACCCCAGCTTCAACTTCTAGCAGCCTACTGAAAACAGATAGTTATTAATTTATATTTCAACACATTAACATTAAGTTAAATAATCTCTGAATACTAACTAGTCTGATAATAAGCCTGTCCAAAGAGGAATGTTTTCAGTCTAACTGTGAATGTAGAAACTGAGTCGGCCTCTCTTACATGAGCTGGGAGTTTATTCCATAAGACAGGGGCTTGGTGGCTAAACGCTCTACCTCCAACCGTACTTTTACTAATTCTAGGAAACACAAGCAGTCCTGCATTTTGGGAGTGAAGTGTTCTGTTCTGCTTGCTTGTCAGGTCATCTGCTCTGCCCAGTTGTATCACCTTTTTTGTTACTCCATAGGTTTCGTCATGTTTCAGTCTGGCTATTAAATCTGTTATTTTCTGTCTCCTGCATTTTGGGTCCTCCACCACCAGTTCCTGACCCGTATGGCCACCTCCATCGACGTCATTAAAATAGAATGTACCATTGTGGTGTTGACATGTTGTATAAATGTAATTCAAAATAATTGTCTGACTCACTTTAAAATCAGCTTTTAGTGACAAGTCTGTGTATTTAAGTACAAAAATATGAACATTTCAGATTAGGATCTTATAATAAGTCAATTCAAAAGTAGATTGCAAGGTAAAAAGGGTTGGTCACCCCTGATCTAAAGACTTGCACAACACACGACGTTGACTAAACCCAGTTAATTAATAATGATGATGATGATGAAGATGGGCTGCAGATAAACACAGGATACACCGAAATAGCTCGTGTGTTCAACACATCCTGTTTATTACTTTCAGGGGGAAAAAGACGACCCGTTTCTCCCCTTTTGAATCAAACGGACCTGACAGTTCATGACGGAGAGCGCGGCGTCCCACCAAGAATAGCCCGTAATGGCACCGGTTGCATCGTACGTGGAAATGCATCCGGCGATGACTTCGTTAAGAAAAGGACAAAGAATTACAGGCGGAAGGAATTAAGTGGTATTAGTCCATCTGTCATTGACGGGCTGTCAGACTCCGGAGAGCAGCTTGTCTCTGTTGGCAGTTGGGCGTAGTGAGCCTCTCAATATGCCTCACACTCCACAGATCCTCCAGTGTACGGATGAAAAAGCTGGAACCCAGCGGAAAAAAAATTAAAGACAGATAAATGGCATTGATCCCCGAACGCTTTGACTCTTTGTTTTTATTGCCGCAGAGTAAGTAATGGGTCTTGGCTGGAACATAAATGGTCCAAGTTCCCATGTGGGATGAAGAAAGGGCTCTGCAGTGGCATTTTTCACTTTGAGTCTTTCCGTTTTCATGTCGGCCTTTGGTAAATAGCACAAAATGAAAATGGTGTTGACACAATAAATTATTTGTTATCCTGGCGCTCCGACTCTGTTGGTTTTTTTCCCGCTATAAAACTGAATGGCTTTCTCTGGTGTAACAATACAACAACTGATTGGCCGGTCACAAAGCAGGCGGATGAAATATTCTTATTTAGTTTGATATTTTTTTTACATTTTCCTGGGGAAATGCTGCAATCCTTATCTGTGTCCAGCACTAACAAAAGCGCCCGTGACGGCACAGCCGGCCGCCGGGCCAAGTGCCACATGCATGCAGACTGGCAAGAGGCAGTTTTCCTACCTTCATGTATGTTTCAAAGCGAGACGGCTCAAAAGCCCGGTCGGTTTATATATACAACACGTTTTGTCTTTACAAAGACAATTCAAAGTGCATTGCATACAAAAAGTAATGTTTGAAAGAATTATTGATTTTTAAAATATTTGAAGCCTTTTTGCCCCCTTTTGACCCGCCTTAACTGCCCCTTACTCTACCCCTCTGCCCTATCCTGGTCAGAGCTGGATGGGAAAATCCGTAAAATAAACACCATTGGTTTATTTCCATAGCAACCATATAATTTTTTGGTCGCCTGGGAGTGGCAAACAGGTTTATGTCATCTTAAGAAGAATTGGCCAAAGTAAATTTTTGGATTTCCTTGACAACGGAGGTTGTTTTTTTTTTTTTTTGTTAACCACCCCTACACTGCTGATATGTTCATATTGTATGTTATATCGTTTATTTCAGCTTGAGCCAGGGATTCATGAATTAATTTTTCACGATATTCCAATCAAAAACATGCGAGTAAGTTTTCCGAGCTTGGCGGAAACTTTGACACCAACATTTTTTTCCATTTGGTTCCCAATGATGCCGAAGGATTTGGGAGGCGATGGATAAAAATCCGTAAGAGGGTTATTAAAGTGGTAGCTGGTACTAATTGTAACTAATTTTGGGAGAAAATTGAAGATGGTGGCTGCTTCCTGAGGTCAAAGGTCGGTTGTGGTTATAATATATCATGAAGATTGCTTGAATAAAAGTTTAACTTTTCTAATTTGGGCTCAAAATGTGAAAATTACCACAACACGATGGCTGAGCTATAGGTCCTGTGGCCATCCCATAATGATTTCAAACTTCCTTTGGATACTCCAAAGGCGTGTGTTTTGGTTCCGTTCATGGATTTTGAACTTTTATAAAAAAAAAATTTTTTAGGACCTTCGTAAGAGATTTTAGCCCCATTTATTTTTTCGGACGTTTGCGCCCTCTATGAATCCTGTTTGTTCGGTGAGTTTTTGAGTGTGAGGCGAAATTTTCAAACATGCAGTAGGAAAAAAGACCGAGACTTAGACGGAGACTGGTCCCTGTACTCCAGGACCGCTGCAGGCCATCATAATGTAGAGTAAGAAGAACTGAATTGTGTAGATGCAGAAGTTGAAATAAAACAGGTGGGTCTTTAACCCTGGATTTAATAAACTGAGTGTTTCAGTTGATTAAGGGCTTTCTGGAAGTCCGTTCTAGATCTGTGAAGCATAGAAACTGAATGCAGCATCACCATGTTTGGTTTGGACTCCAGGAACTGACATAAGACGGGATTCAGACGAGCGGAAAGGTCTGGCCGCTACATACTGGGTCAGGAGCTCAATCGGGGATTTTTGAGCTAAACCAGGGGTGTCCACACTTTTTTGCCATGTGAGTTACTTATGAGACGACAATGTCTTAAAGATCTACTTATATATGTTAAACTATACAGTATTTTAGTCTCACAATATACTATATTATGTATGTAGGTCGGTCGGTCGGTCGGTCGGTGGGTGGGTGGGTAGGTAGGTAGGTATAATGTAATATTTTGAGACTAAAATAATGTTTAATAAAGACATTATTATGAAATATCAGTACATAACATTGTTTATGTACTGGTAATTCAAAAACTACACAGTAAGATTACACAACTTACTTTAGTATTAACATTTGAGGCGTTTTATTACAAAAACAGAAAACAGTGACGATTGTATTTCATGTTCTGCGGTGAACCGTGCAATGGGCGGAGCATGTCATTTCTTAAGAGCAAACACAGGAAAACACTGCTGCTTTAGTGGGCCTCAGTAAACACTCCAGTGGACCGGAGTGGTCTTCTGCCAGGGAGCTGACGTGCCGCAGGTCAAGTCAAGTAGCGACTTTCTGATGACAGAATTTGCGCTCAGTATATTTAAACACGCATGTGCAGCGACGTGTGTATCAGAGGATGTTCGATTGGCCGTTCTGCATGTCAATCAAGTCCCGTACTTCTCTGTGAGGATTCTGATTTGCTGACGGATTTTTTAGAAGTAGTTTTTTTTTTTTTTTTGGTTATTTATCTTTGCCGGCCTGCTATCTACCCTCATGTCCTTGAAGATCGACCGGTCGATCACGATCGACGCAATGAGCTCCCCTGAACTAAACCATTCAAAGCTTCCAAATCGGCAACAGAACTTTAAAGACCCACTCTGATTAAAACGGTGTCTTTTGGTGTTTTTACAGGTTCTTGGGTTTTTTTCAATGATGAAGGACATTTATAAAGAAAATCAGGATTTCAATTGCAGAGTGTAAACAGAGAGCTCTCAGCAACAGGGATGAGAAGGGGGGGGGTTGCTCTATGCCAACTGGCCCGCCCAAAACTCCTGCCGCACTGCACAAACTATGTCCTAGAAAATATTTGGGATTTTGGCTAAAAACAACTCAGACAAAACTGTTGGGAATTGTTTGAAAACAGATCAAAAGTGGATCAGAGTGGGATTAAAGTCTCTCCTCAGTATGAAGACTTTAGAACTGGACTTATGCGGTCTACTTTTTTGGTCTTTGTGAGAACCTGAGCCTCACAAGAGTTTTTCTTGGTAGTCCTGTATTTATCCAGCAACAGATACCCAAACTAACTCACTAGCTAAAAGTCAACAGTCGGTACATAAAACAATAAATTCCAACCTTGACCCTCCTCCAGCGGGTTTCTCCGTCTTTGGATTAACAGACTCTCATAACATCCCACACATGGTTGTGCGTTACACATCTGCAGATCCAGAATGGGTCTGGATGTTATCCAAACTAGATTAAACAGAGGAGCGTTGACACAAATGTATGAATTTTTCGGGCGTTGGGGAACGCACACATGAAACCGCTTTGGGAGTGACTCTGAAGTATAAATCTGCCATCTGCCTTTCAACTTGGATATGATGTATAGTCGAGGGAGGAATGCTTTTGGGGGAGAAGAGGTGTGTAATTTACTTATCAAAAGTCTTGGATGTAATCTGGACAAATAAATATATAGATGACATGGAAAACGCTCAATAATTACAGCCTTTTTTTCCTGAGGATTTGTGTGATGTTCCTCTTTTGAAGCCGGCCTGCATTGTCTCCATCTGGATCCCTCAGCCTCCAAATGGATTTTGCATTGTCAAAATTACCGCTATGATTTCAGCCCATATTGACTTCGTCCCTGTAAGAGCTAAAATTGCCCCCCCATCTCTCTCTATCTGCCTCCCCTCCCTTTCTCTTTTTTTTTATGGTCTCGTGTTTTTTCCAGCCATCTCCATTTTTGGCCCTTTTTTCCTTCCCCATTTTTGTTTTGCTCTTTTTCTGCCATCTCCTCTTCATCCGTCCTCCGGAGTAATTGCACTGAAAGTGAACAATGCTGCTAATTAATTATGCAGCAGCAGAAAATTGAGGTGAAAGCGAGGGACCGAGAGGAGGAGAGGCGAGGCTTCAGGCCACATGGTCCGCGGCAAAAACGAGGGGAGGCAGAGAAACCAAAAATAAAGGGAAATGTTTGAAGATGAGGGATGAAGAGCGTCTCAAATGAGATGTCGCCTCCTTTCAAACAGAGATCTGTCGGAAAAGAAAGTTCTAGAGAGGGAGTCGGCGTGCTCCTCCGGAGAGTCATCAGAGATGGACACGGCGGCGTCTTTGTCTGCAGAGTTTTCAGGATCAACACTTTAGCTGAGGAAGGAACTGAATATGGAAGTTCAGAAACTTTTACTGCTGTAACTACAGCCTTAGATCGGGATGTTTAAGCCTTTACCCCTGTGCTATCTTGTGGGGTCAAAATGACCCCACCCTTACATTAACGTGTTCTCCCTACCATGACAAAGGTGGATAAAGGTGAAGAGGATTTCATGTAATCCATGAACACCAGTGAAGATCACAAATCATTGAAGAAAAAAGGTTCAGAGCACTGTCTAGTGGGTCTAGATGACCCTACTCTAGTCACGTTAAGGTTGGGAGTTGGGTCATCTGGAACCCACAAGATAGCACAGGGGTTAAATATATTTGAACCTGAGAAGCACCTTGTTACTTCTGTCTGTGAAAGGTGCTATATAAATAAAATGTTCATAAATCTTGCACGGATGAAAATTTGTCATACGTGGAAAAAGTGAGAAAAGTTGTGGTTCTTTACCGTATCATGTTGTAACCATGAAAGAATTACAAATAAACCGCGCAAAGAACAGGTAAATCAACGCAGAAAATAAAGCGTGCGTGATTGTTGCACTGTTTATATGCAATTCATAAGTGATCCAGGCGTCAATTACGTAAGTTTAAGGTGATAAGAGAGCCATATATGCAATGTACCACCGTTATACATCGGTGGTACACGCGTAAAACGTCCATTAGACATACATGGAACGGTCGTAGAAAACTACACGTTTGTGTGTAAACTACGTAAAATACGCATAAACAACTTAATTCTCAACTTTGAACAGCCCAAAACCGAATTCACATTACGAACCATCAGCCGAAACCGTCAAGGGACATCTGCGCACATCGACGCATGACAAGAAACACGTATGAATGACGTACATCACGCATAGATCACGAATGACGTACATCACGCTTAGATCAGGAAAGACCAAAATTACATACGTGGAAAATACGCAAAAAGGACGTAGTGGCTGTTTGACACGGCCAGCGTTGGGTGAAGTACTTCTAAAAAAGAAAAGATTACTTCGTTACTGGATCAAAATTGTAATTAAATAATTTGACTTATTACTTATTTAAAATAGTGATTCACTACGCGTTACTTTACCTTTTTTTCTGTTGTGTTCTTCACACAAAATAGGAACCGCAGAGGGGCTGAGAACAGAAACCTGGTTCTGGAACAGTGGTCCTACCATTGGATTCTTCTTGTTACCGTCATGTTGTATTTGCTGTTCCTGTTATCTTATTGAGCTACCGAGGTTCTCCTTCATTCTGATCACCCCAGCTGTGATCAGTGTGTTCACGCCTCACGGTGTTGAAGTCTGTGGTTTCTGTTCCTCCAGTTCTGTCTGTTTCTTCTCCGTTGTGTTTATGGTACAGCTGTTCTCACGTTTCGTCACGCCTCAGACTTTTCTCATGTTTTCCTTTTTCCGTTTGTTAAAACAACCAGAGGGAATTTTTTAACACAAAACCATGGAGAGAACAAAACAAAAAACGGTGGTAAACCAAAGTCAGAAACGTTTTGATGTGATTCATAATACATCTCATGATGGAACATCGCGCTCCAACACACCAACCAACAACAAACGAGCTCAAATTTGTGTTTTCAACAACCAATTCTGTTAAACGTACACCGTACCGTCACAAGTACATGTGAACGTTTTTGGATACTTGAACCTTCATTGGCTCTAAACCCCAAATTTACCCTCCAGGTGGGTTTTCCTGCATTTGGATGGTCTCATAAAATGGAACAAAGAAGAAAACCAGAGATTGTTGGGTGTAGTCGCACCAGATTCTTGGTCTAGAAAAAGAAGGGGCAGCATGGTAAACAGGAGGCAGACAGTGTCTGAGGCCTCCACCTCTGTTTAGGCAAGAGTTATTTATGTGTACATTTGTTGCTTCTCTGACCCCTCTTATGAACCATCTGGTGTGAAACTGGTCCTGATGTGTTGCTCCTCCTGTGTCGGTTCATCCTTTTCAGTTATGGCTGTTCTGCTTCTCCAGTGTTCAGCTCTGAGCTTTCTGGGCTGCGTTAAACTGCAACACTTCCTTTTTCCCTAAGCCTCGGTTACAATACAGATGATGGATGAGTGGATGGATAGATGGATGGATGGATGGATGAATGAATGAATGAATGAATGAATGAATGAATGAATGAATGAATGAATGAATGGATGGATGGATGGATGGATGTATAGAATAATGGATGGATGGATGGATGGATGGATGGATGGATGGATGGATGGATGAATGGATGAATGAATGAATGAATGAATGAATGAATGGATGGATGGATGGATGGATGGATGGATGGATGGATGTATAGAATGATGGATGGATGTATAGAATGATGGATGGATGGATGGATGATGGATGAATGGATGGATGGATGGATGGATGGATGGATGGATGGATGATGGATGAATGGATGGATGGATGTATGTATAGAATGATGGATGAATGAATGAATGAATGAATGAATGAATGAATGAATGGATGGATGGATGGATGGATGGATGGATGGATGGATGGATGGATGGATGGATGGATGGATGAATGGATGGATGGATGTATGTATAGAATGATGGATGAATGAATGAATGAATGAATGAATGAATGAATGAATGAATGAATGGATGGATGGATGGATGGATGGATAGAATGATGGATGGATGGATGAATGGATGGATGGATGGATGGATGGATAGAATGATGGATGGATGGATGGATGGATGATGGATGAATGGATGGATGGATGGATGGATGGATGGATGGATGGATAGAATGATGGATGGATGATGGATGAATGGATGGATGGATGTATGTATAGAATGATAGATGGATGAATGGATGGATGGATGGATGGATGGATGGATGGATGGATGATGGATGAATGGATGGATGTATGTATAGAATGATGGATGAATGAATGAATGAATGAATGAATGAATGGATGGATGGATGGATGGATGGATGGATAGAATGATGGATGGATGGATGGATGGATGGATGGATGATGGATGAATGGATGGATGGATGGATGGATGGATAGAATGATGGATGGATGGATGGATGGATGATGGATGAATGGATGGATGGATGGATGGATGGATAGAATGATGGATGGATGGATGGATGATGGATGAATGGATGGATGGATGGATGGATGGATAGAATGATGGATGGATGGATGGATGGATGATGGATGAATGGATGGATGGATGGATGGATGGATGGATAGAATGATGGATGGATGGATGGATGGATGATGGATGAATGGATGGATGGATGGATGGATGGATAGAATGATGGATGGATGGATGGATGATGGATGAATGGATGGATGGATGGATGAATGAATGAATGAATGAATGAATGAATGAATGGATGGATGGATGATGGATGAATGGATGGATGGATGTATGTATAGAATGATAGATGAATGAATGAATGAATGAATGAATGAATGAATGAATGAATGAATGAATGAATGAATGAATGAATGAATGAATGAATGAATGAATGAATGAATGAATGAATGAATGGATGGATGGATGGATGGATGGATGGATGGATGGACAGACGGACGCAGGCTGCTGCTGGTTAACTATGCGTAATCCTGTATGGTTTACAGGTGGCCCGGCCAAATGTTGAAGTCGTAGACTGATGGATGGGCGTGTAGATCAAAAATGTTCATGCACATTATTTTTCTGAGGGCGTGCTGGAGGGCAATAGGTCATAGGAAACACTTAGACCACAAGCAAGTTTAAGTAGGTGATTCGCAGGCGTTTCAAATCCTGCTGTTCATGTGATCATCTTGACTGTTAGAAATGGGACGATCACAACATAGTTTTTGTGGCCGCCAGCAGGCGAAGATTGCAGGTTTGATTCCTTGCCTGCCCATATGTCGAAGTGTCCTTGGGCAAGACCCTGAACCCCACATCGACTCTGGTGGTTATAGGTTGGCGTCATTGTTCATCAGCCATTTGTGTGTGTGAGTGTGTGTGTGTGTGTGAATGGGATTGTGAGTCGGAAGAAAAGCGGTAACCAAATATACGGCATTCACCAAAACTTTGCTGTTTTTAGGCAAAATCTAAAAGCCTGTGTCGTTTTTCTGACATAGTTTCAGCAGAGCGGTTGTGGGCGGGATTGTTGTTGCAGAGCACCACCGCCCCCATCTTCCTGTAACCCATCTGCTCTTTTGCTAGCTTGCGAGACAGCTAGCAAGATAGACCCCCAACATACTCAGAAACACAATTTTGAGCTTAATTTTCTGCATATATGTGCCCCATCATCAAAGAAATGCCACAAAAACAGGATAAAAAAGCCAGTTTTCGTTGGAGTGGCTCATTAAGATGCAGCCACTCCTCTCTATGATCCTCCACGGGCCTGGATGAGTCTAGCTCCCATGTGGGGGCATTAGGTGTGGGGTATTTCAGGTAAACCAGCTTCTGTTTGTAGACTTGGAATGAGCTTGTATTTATTCAACAAAGACCCTCTTCAGTTTGGCAGAAGCACAGATGATGTACAGAATGACAACGCTCTTGTTTTCGTCTCGGGAACCCTTCCTCTGTATTAGAATACAAAAGAAAAGGTTCCCCAGACGCCAAACAAAGGCAGTTTACTTCAAAGCTAGCTCCATTTCAGATTATTTGTTTTTCATGATTTAATAAATCCAAGCAGCTCTCGTGGAAAAGGCCTTTTTTTTTCTTTCTTCTTCTTCTTCTTCCCTGCCAGTACTTTGAAACCGTGGCTTTCCAGCTCATTTATTTTGTCAGGTTCCTCTTCCTCACAGAGTTCTAGCAGCAGTTTCATAAAAGCGGCTGAAAGTCTGTACTATATTTTTGCTTTAATATTGGTTGACATGGAAGTGAGGCAGCTCTTGTACATCCCCATCCAGAAACAACCCGTTCTGTGTTATTGAAAAAGATAGCTATCACTGTCTCTTATGTGTTTCTGCCAAATATATATATATATATATATATAAAACATAAAATAGTGCTGAATAATCTTTAAGCTGACTGAAATCTTTCCAGAATAGATTCAAACCAGACTCTTAAACCCCCTAGTGTGTATTTCTGCTCCATGTGTCACGCAGCCTCTTTCCCCACAGTACAATATCCTCCAAATTAATAGTTTGCATTATGGAGACGCCAACATCCCGCTTCATATGCTCTATTGCATTCTCCCTCAGACTTCCCATTATCCCTCAAATCCCCAGCCTCCCCCCCCCCCCCCTTCCCTCCTCCCACACTGTCTTCTCCATCTCTGCCGCCCTCTCCAGCTGAAGTGCTGGCTCGACTAATTAAAAGCCTTAATCAGGATTCATAATTAGGTCTAATCAGGGCCTTTTACATCATTCCCCTGCATTCCTCCTCCGCTGGTGGTGAGGGCTGATACGCTCAGGAAACAATTCAGGGCTCCGAATGCCGAGCCGGGACTGTGGAGGAGCTTTAGGACGACGGGGACCAGGACTGGGACCAGGCTCTTGATTGCTTCCACCTCCGCCCACCCGCCCGTCTCACTCTGCACTCTCAGATTAAGAGTGCTGTTCTTCTTTCTTCACTCAAAATCAAATCAAACTTTATTCATAAAAGCCTTTTCGTCCCACAGTAACTCGGATCATCTTTTGACCCATTTTCAAAGCGTTCCCGGTGGAATTTTAATCATGATTCTGTCGCTTTTTTTCAAAATTAAAAAACAAAAACCTCTGTGGTTCTCTAGATCATTGTTTTTTAACCAGTGTGCTGTGGGAAATTACCCTCATTAACTGATCTAAAAACATTTTCCAGGATATCTCCAGGATATCAGCTCTGTGTTCATCCAAACAGGCCCTGATAAAAACGGAGAAATTAGGAATATGAAAGATCATAAAATACTTTTTCTTTCTGTTTATTTGAGTATATTAAAGACATTTTGATAAGAATGACGGTACCTCTGTTTCGGAAAAGTCCCGCCCCTTTAACTGTCTCCACCAATCATTCTTGGAGGCTTAATCACATGTCATCAGTCTGACCCATCAGAAGTAGTTAAAGTCTTAACTTCCTTGTTCTGATTCTGCTCATAAAGTCTCTCAGTTCTAACAACATAAAACATAAATATAATGCTAGCTTTTTGTGTAAACTTTATCAAACATATTGTGTCATATTGTTCAAAAATTTACAGTTACCTTTGCACCAACATTTAAAAAACTATTTAGCAACTAAATCATTATTTAGAAAGAATATATTTGTTTTTTCTGAGGTTACATAAAATTGCATGTTAATAAACTGATGGTAAAAAAAACTACCAGGGTAAAATTTCAAATTATTTAGTTGAAAGTTATTACAGAATGCTACCTTAACTTTTATTACATCTCTTAGAAAAAAAAACTGCAATTTCCCGCTTTTTCTCCTACAATTACCCCAAAAATACATGTGAGACTGTGGAGGGACTGTACATCAATAGACTATAAGTTTCCCCTTTTTTCCATTTTTAGAGGCTGGTGTGCCGCAGGATTTTTGTCAAGGAGAAAAAGTGTGTCTTGAACAACACTGTACTAGGACATAGTTTCTGTAGAGCGGCAGTAGGATAGAAATTCACATCTGAGTTGTGGGCGGAACCATGGTCATGTAAATGAGAGCTCTCTGTTTTCTCACTCTTCCGCTAGCTTACACACAACTCCGACCCAACAGTAGGTAGCATTGCAAAAAAAAAAAATGGCGAGCAATACTAAAGCTATCCCGCCGTACAGTTTAAACCAGATGCCAGCAGAGACGAGGAAGACGAAGCGCTATCTTTTGATGGCTTTTTTTAGTCTGCTCCTGATTTACAATGATTTCAATAAGAAAATACTGCTTAATCCTCGTTATACATTGTCCTCCAGCATAATAAAATTCTACAAGAATATAAAAAAAACAAAAGCACAATTTTCATTGGAGTAGCTCTTTAATGGAAAGGTAGAAATCAAAACTGGTAATAGAAAGATACAAAAAAAACAATGAATAGAACATTTAAAAAAGTGAAAAAAAATGAAAAAAACATCAATTTTTACAAATGTTTATTAAATGTACTCCTTAATTTCAAATTTTAGTGGGGGCTTTTACACAGGCAAGGTCCATAATAACTACTGACTATATATTAGAACTGGACTTAGTGACCCCTCCCCCCCGGCATTCCGAACAAGAAATACCTGCTGGTTCCAAGAGGCCAAAATCCCAAAGAGGTTTATAGAGAAATAAACAACTATTACTCAGCCATTCTGTCATTTGTGCTCCGCTTCCCTTTTTAAGGTGATCTTGATAATCCTAGTTTTTTACACATCTTTTCTTTAGTTTAAGTTATTCAAGTCATAAACGGACCAATACGGTGCCTCAATAAGAGTAGGTGGAGCCTGCCGGCCCCCACATCCAACTCTCAAAATGTTTGACAGATTCTCCCTATGGTGGTAGGGGTGTCCCCTTCTAACAAGCTCACTCCAGATTGGTAGGAGTGGTTGCCATAGAAACGTGGACTCAAAATGACTTAGACCAATCACTGAGGACATCTGGCTCAAACATGGCGTTTTCCGTATCGTGAAAAAAAATGTCGAGTGAATTGACTACATTTGGTCAGAGTTGGAAGTAATCGGTTTCCTATGATCATACTCACTCAGTCCAGTTCTCATATACGGTCAATGGTTAAAACCTGAATGAAGCTTCATTGTAAATTTTGGTTCAAACTTTAGGGATTTTCTGAGAGCCCTGGACCAGGGGACCTCAAGGTCCATGAGGGCAACACCCTATCGGATAAATATGATGACACAAGACGCTGAAAATGTTTATAAACAAATAAAAGGACCCTAAAATCAATCCGTAATCGCACAGGAGGGAGGTGTTCCCGTCTACTTCAAACGATGCCACAGAACGACCCTCCTGTTTCCTTCTGCCCTCCGTCCACCCGAGCGCTAATCTCAGCTCAAAGCAGGAGGGGGGGGGACGCAGTTATGCTCCTCAACATGCAGAAGGGCTCGGCACGGCTCAGACGGCAGCCTCCCGGTCCGCCGTCCTCGTCTGTGCGCCGGGGAACACGATCCAACTGCAAAGGAGCCGATCTGTCTGAAATTCACAGCTCGGCATCATGGGAGCTCATGGAGTTTCAGTCGTGCAGGACCTTTCTCGTGTGCCTGCGTGTCAACCTCCCACCGTCTGAGTGAGAAATTGTTAAGTGAAAAGCAAAGAAAAAGGTAAAAAAATCGCCTTTAAATAGAAACCAGTAAACGGCGGGACTCCAGGAAAAGAGCTGCGGAGAACAGATTTCAGCGTGGTGCTTGTTCTGCCCTCTTTGTCTGTGCTGTCAGAACTGCAGCGTTTAAAAAACTCTCCAGGTGCCCAAGAACAAGCTCAAGCTGCGCTACACACATGTAATCACAATTATGATGACAGCCATTTTCCAGGAAGCCATACAGAAATTTGTCTAAATTATGACATGCATTGTTCCGGGCCAGCTATTAGGACTGTAAATGAAGCGGTTACCTTGACGACCGTAAATCAAGCCAGGTAGAGCTGGAGGCTGAGGGGAAGCTGGGAGTGAAGAAAAACTAGAATTGGTGTCATTTTCTAAAAAGTCGACTTCATTATCTTGGGGTGTTGTGTTGTGTCCTTCAAGGAAGTGTGTTTTTCCTCACCGCTGGTAGGAAAACACATACGCTCTCACATTTTGAAGTCATGGAGATCATACAGACACCATCACCTCAAAAGGAAAACAGATGACGTGACACTTGAAGGACACAGAAGGATCAATGTTGTTTTTAGACTTTCTACAACTTATTTGGGGGGGGGGGGGGGGGCATTGACTGTATATGAGAACTGGACTGGCATTCCAAACAGGAAGTTCCCACTGGCTCCAAGACGACAAAATCTCATCGAGAGTTCTATAGAGAAATGAATGGCTGTTACACAGGCCTTCTGTTGGTCAGAATAGTCATTCTTGGTTGATACCTTTTTTTTAACATATTTGATCATCCTAGTTTTTCCTTCATGATATTTTTGCTGTATTTCAAGTTACTTAAGTTACTTAAATGGATCAATCAGATGCCTCAATATTAGCAAATGGAGCCTGCTGACCCCCCCCCCCCAAGTCCAAAGTTCAAAACTTTTTACAGATTTTGTGTCGTCCGCCTCCAAGTGGTAGGGCGTGTGGACTTCCAACAAGCTCACTCTTGACTGAACAGAGTGGTTGCCATGGAAACGTTGACTCAGACCAACTTACTGCTTACTGACGACGTCAAGCTCAAACATGGCGGCGTCTGTACCGCGAAACAACGGCGACAGAATTGACTCGATTTTGTTGGAGCCGGAGGGAAACCATTTTCTGCTGATGACGATACGCTCACTTGGTCCACTTCTCAGAGACGGTCAATGGGTGGAGCTGATGGGGGTTCCAAATTTAAGGCTTACCCAGCAATGTGCCCCTGGGTAAAACACCTAATTCCACGTGGCCCCACCTTTTAGGAACTGAAACATGTAATCTGTTTCTTGCGTCTGGAGTTGTCGGATGTTGACACGATGGTCATCTGTTGAGATTTTGATTGACAAGAATGAGTGGGACTATCTGACATGTGGAATGAAGAGAATAAACGACTGTTTGGTAGAGATGAAGGATTGCATTGAACCTTATCGTTCACATTGGACATGCATGTAGAAAAAAAAAAAACATCGGAAAGATGAGGGCAGTCTTCATCCTCCTCAAGAATATCTCCATTGCAAAGATTCACCAGTTCAACTCAATCATCAAGTCCGTCCTGGGACCAAAACCTAGAGAACAAGACACACCATCAAGAGATCACATATATTTATCGAGCATTGACGAACGTAAAGCAGTGGTTGAACCAGAGTTTTCTGCTGAGGGAATTGTTTTTGGTGAAGCCTACAGCTGACTCTACTGCTGTTAGAGTTATCTTTGACAGATGTTTCAAACAGATTGACGATGTTGTCAAGATGAGATTTTATCACTAAAGCTAAACCTTGATTACCTCTCGGATAGATTCTTGTAACTCTCTGTACTTCGGTGTCAGCCGGCGATCACTGAACCGTCTCCGGTTAGTCCAGAACGAAGCAGCACGACTGTTACCTGGAACATCCAGACGAGAACTCATCACTCCAGCACTCGGTTCACTTCACTGGCTCCATCTTCATTTTAGAATTCTGTGCAAACTTTTACTGTTTGTTTTTAAAGCTCGTGCACCATTTTACTTAACTGAGCTTTTAACTGTCTGCAGCCATTTTGAAGTGAAAGGTCTGGTAATCAATATTTGCTTCATGTGCCCAAGTCACCACAGAAACATTCAGGTGACCGTGCTTTTTCCATCGCCGGCTCACAGTTATGGAATAACATTCCTGCAGAACTCCGCGTGATAACTGACCTTAACAGCTTTAAACATCAATTAAAAATGGACCTTTTTAGAATGGCTTTTAATGCTCGGTAGTCAGTGGCATTTTCTTTTCTTGGTTTTTTATTGTATTCTTGTTTATTTTTATGTATTTATTTTTGACTCCTTTTTGTAATTATATGCCTTTTTAACCCTTGTGCTATCCTAGGCACTTTAACGTTGGGAGTGGGGTCATCTAGACCCACTAGACAGTGCTCTGAACCTTTTTTCTTCAATGATTTGTGATCTTCACTGGTGTCCATGGATTACATGAAATCTTTCCACCTTTATCCACCTTTGTCATGGTAGGGAGAACACGTCAATGTAAGGGTGGGGTCATCTAAGATAGCACAAGGGATAAATGTTATGCCTAATTAGCCTAATTTTAAACTTTCTTCCATCTTCCTTTAATCATGAAGCACCTTGGTACTTTAAAAGTTTTGTAAAGTGCTACATAAATAAGGCTTACTTACTGACTGACAGACCGACTGACTGACTGACTGACTGACTGACTGACTGACTGACTAACTGACTGAGAAGCAGACTTGCCAGAAACTATCAGCTACACAGAGCTTTGGCAAACAACAAACCCTGCTCCAGTGGAAAAGAGATCAGAAGGACAAGATGGGATTGAATCAGCCCCACCCTGAGGAAACGAACATTTAGCATCCCCTGTCAGACCCTTGACCTGGATTCCCTATGGGAAGAGAAAATGAAGAAGGCCAAGAAACACATGGAGGGAGCTAAAAAGGATCACCAAGGACAGAAGACGATAGTTGGAAGTTGTCTATGGCCTTTGCCCAACAAAAGACATACACGGTCTGACAAACTAACTCATACTTTACAATGTACTTTTCTAAAGCCATTGGACTTGGTTTCAGAGTCTGACAGTATTTGGTTCTTTATGCGTGTACACACCATCTATCCATCCATCCATCCATCCATCCATCCATCCATCCATCCATCCATCCATCCATCCATCCATCCATCCATCCATCCATCCATCCATCCATCCATCCATCCATCCATTCATCCATCCATCCATCCATCCATCCATCCATCCAGGACTAGGCTGCTGGGCAGCATTCAAAAGATGTCCAGACGTCCCTCTAGAACACCATCAATTCAGTGGCTAAGCACCTTTAAATCGCCTCATTTATTCATTGAAAATGGTTTGCGTTTCTCTGCAGGAGAATATTTGAGCAGATTTTCTTTTTCACCCTTCTGTTGGTGGGATTCCTCCTAAAAAACTGAACGCTCATTATGATTCCAACCATGCAAAGCATCATGGGGGCGTAACAGAGTGGGCCTCAGTTCCACCGTAAGTGACAACCTTTCAAAGTTTCCTTAATAAGTTCTATCAAAAAGAGCAGTTCTTTCAAATTATTTACACTGATTAAAATGGGTTTGCTCATCCATTTGTTCTTTGTGGAAATGTTCTTGAATGAAGGCTTTGAACTCTGTTTTTATTTTGTGGCATTGTGGCCACGACTGCTCTTTCTTTAGAGCTGCTAATGAAATGGAAAAGCTGAGGCTGTGATACGGGAGCCTGGATGAAGGACAGTGCAGGGACAGGCACTTGAGGCAAAACAGATTAATCAGACCTTATCAAATGGAAATCTGTTGTTACACCTGCCACAGCTTGGCCAAACAGCAGCCAAGTTACAAGCGCCCCCTTCTACATAGCTGCGCTTGTGCACACATCACAGAATGCCGCGTTTGAAAATCACTTATTATTATTTGGCCTTCATTGGGACAAATACTGAAATGTGCTGAGGTAAAAGCAGAACCGCGAGGACTGCACTCCACCTCATCTTGCTCATTTTAGCACACGTCCTATTCATCATGATTGCTGACACTATTCTACACAGGCGGGACATTATACATGTGTTTCCATTGACTAGAAAATTGCACAAATTGGATTTGTGATAATAAATTCACCGAATAGAAAAATAATTTTGAAAAACCTCTCATTCATAGAAAAAAAGTGTTTACACTTGGAGGGGGTGGTTTTTGAGGCGTATCGAAATTGACATATTTTGCAGAACTGCAATATAAAAAAAAAATTTTAAATGAAAAGAGTCACATGACCAACAAACAGACGACAGTTCGCTTCTTTAACCCTTGTGCTATCCTATGACCCCACCCTTACATTGACATGTTCTCCCTACCATGTCAAAGGTGGATAAAGGTGGAAAGATTTCATGTAATCCATGGACACCAGTGAAGATCACAAATCATTGAAGAAAAAAAGTTCAGCGCACTGTCTAGTGGGTCTAGATGACCCAACTCCCAATGGTAAAGTGCCTAGGACAGCACAAGGTTTACAGGAACTGGCTGCCTTGGTTGTTGCCCAGCGGGCGCCACAGCTGGTCCCACAGCTCATCAAAAGTTGAGCGTGTCATGTGGAATTGTTGGATCCAAATCACCAACCAGCATTTCCCAAAATGGCTTCACCCTAACCCTGAGTAAGACGCTGACGTCCCCTATGATAGATGATGAGCGCCAGTGCCTTGCCAGAAATCTGAATTATTGTTCACATCCGTGGCCATGTTTTTGAGTGACTTGTCGTGTGAGTTGGTTTGTGTTTATTCACATATTTCTCATTTAATTGAACCGTGTCATTGAGAAGTTGTGTTTTTGCATGTGTGTAATGTAAACCGCAACTACTGAGACCGAGATAGAAGAAGATTTGGTAGGAATTAGTGAAGGGACTAATCATGACATCAAGGTATCGAAGTATCAATTACCATACATCACCAATTTTGGTATAGAGTACTCTTTGATTAGTAATTAATAAACAAGAACATAAAAGTGCTTGCATCATTTCTAAGTATTTTTAGGTTAATAGGTGATTTACTCCAGTGTTTTGTATTGAATCTCCCCACTGCTCACTGCGTATTGAACTGTTCCAACAGTCATGTGACCAAAAGAGCCTTAAGTCGCACTTGTAACCCTATTCAGTTTCTTAGGGTGGCAGGAGTTTGACACTCGGGTTTTGGCTTGTCAGAGCAGTCGTACAGCAAACACAGATGCATGCATTAAAATGCGCAGATACCTGGAAGACAAAGTCCTCCCAAGGAATGAGGAACCTTTGCTTTGGTAGAAAAAAAAACAAACGAGTGGGTATTTTCACTATTTAGTGAAGTACATGTCAGAACTGTTGCTATATCCGTTCCAGCGGAGATCCTGTTTTCTTAGGCAGAAGAGATAGAAGAGAAAACTGTTATTATGTTGCTGTTTATAAATACCAGTAAGAAGCTATGAAGACAGTCTGCATTTTTTTGGTTTAAAAGTTATTAAGTTATTAAGTTAAAGTTCTGGCCAAATCTTTTTACGAAAAAATAAATCCCAAATAAAATGACCGGCAATCGGTATAGAATATTTTATGCAAAAATTATTCGGAATAGCATTGAATCTTAAAAGTGTGGAATTGATCATCACTAGGAGTAATAAGTTTGATTTTAGTTTTACCAAAGTAACAGTAACAGTTACTAAAACTTGTTTGTTTGGTTGATATTGAATTTTGTATTTTCTAATAATGGATTAGAATTCACTCCGATTATTTTACTGTAAAACAATTCTTAAACTTGTGTTTAAGAAAAACGTTTGTTTTTGAACCATGCAGTGGGGGATGTTATTAATAATTTACCTCAATATTTCTGCACATTGTTTGAAGACTTTTTAACCACAACATGTGGGAGGAGCTACCATCTAAAGTTTTTAGTCTCATCGCTACTGCATATACAATATAGACGATCTTATTTGTTGTTGTCTCATTTGGAAAAAGAAAAACACTACGAAGTTCAGGTCAACGATCAAATTCTTCTCCATGTTGGTTTTAGTTTTTCATGGATTTCCATCGTGTCATGTGCCAAAGATGATTCCTGATTGGTTGATGTCATTTTTCGTCCTTGCCAGAGTTCAGATATGTGAACGACTTCCACGCTGCTGCTAGACCGCCGCGCCGCGTCTGACTCTCAAATTGTTGCACAGGACCTCTGATCGCATCTGCACAGTGACTTAACATTGAATGCGCCAATTGCATTCGGTGTAACCGCAGCTTACGGCTGTACTGTAATTGTGCTGCCTGACTGAAGCGCCACCGGCAGGCGACTAATATTTGATAAATGACTGATGCGTCACTGTTTTTCACAAAATTGTTCTAAATCACGTACTTAAAAGCTTTGCAGCTCTGGAGGAACAGGGTTGAAGTCGTAACATCAGCCATCAGCTTTCTTGGAAATCGTCCAAAGGGTGTTTGAGTTTGAGGATTTTCTAAGAAATGAAAGAACAAAACCCCAAAAAAAGCCGCTGATCCAAAAAGGCATTTCTAGTTGATGTCATGTGAACCAGTGCAAGGTGGTCCGTCGGGCTGCTGTGTGACACGCTCACACACATACCCCGGCAGTTCTTTTTCAGGGGTATTAGAGGCCCTGTGACATGGTGGGCCATTAACAGCAGAATAATATCACAATTTGACCCCTTGACTTTTCCAGCAGCTTATATCTCCTTGCTGATAGATGGCGGCTCTGCATACGACACTCTGGGCTGGAAATGAACTGGCACTGTGGGAGAGGAAGGCAAAATCCCTCCATCTTAAGTCTCGTTGGAGCGAATAGTGGAGCAGCTTAGTGGAGTTGAGGGGGGGGGTACAAAGAGACACAGAAGCTTGGGATCACGGGATAATGAGAAAGGCAAGATTTTTTTCTTCCCTTTAACACGGATACTCCAGACCCGACTTCCTAAAGGGGTTGCAGTCGAGTGAAACCGATGGCACCTGTTGATTTTTATAGCCAAGCTGCAGAAAAAGGCTCGTCTTTTGTTCTTTCAGATGCCTTTTCTGCTTTTGACCTGGCTACTTTGCAGCAGGATTTACCTTCTTTACCAGTGTGGATCCTGGAGATTCCCCTGTGTCCAGTCCACCCTCATTCATACACCTAAGACCAGCAAAGGAGACATGAAATGCTGCTGCATCTCCAACTTTCGGAAATCCCCTCTTGTGCCACATATTTTTACCTTGCAAAGCCCATTATATCAAAGGACTGACAGAAAATTCACATTTCTTGGACTTCTCGTAGTTTCTGCGCGATCGGGTACACCAGATTTATAAGGAATGCTTTATTTTTGAAATGTATGCATTAGCTTATAAAAGGCGTACCGAACTATAAGGTGCATTAAGCCACACAAAAGAGTCAGTCAGACAGTCAGTCAGACTTCATTATCTGCGTTCACAGTTTCTAAAAGTTGTTTGTTACAAGCTACATGTTAGGCATGTTGGAAGCGTTAGCCACATTAGGATATTCACAATTCCTCTAACTCCCAATCTTGTTTGCAACACAAAAAAACAGACTAATACTGCTAAAACACACGTTACTGTGACTACGCTAACTCCTAACCTTGCTAGTAACACGTAAAAATAGAGTCTGATGTCGCTACATGTTGGCTAGGTTAGAAACATTGGCCATGTGAGCATAAACACATAAAAAAACAGACTGATACCACTAACACAAACGTTATTGTGACTACGCTAACTCCCAATCTTGTTTGCAACAAAAAAAAACAGACTAATACTGCTAAAACACACGTTACTGTGACTACGCTAACTCTTAACATTGCTAGTAACACGTAAAACTAAAGTCTGATGTCGCTACATGTTGGCTAGGTTAGAAACATTGGCCATGTGAGCATAAACACATAAAAAACAGACTGATACCGCTGACACAAACGTTATTGTGACTATGCTAACTCCCAATCTTGTTTCCAACACAAAAAAACAGACTAATACTGCTAAAACAAACGTTACTGTGACTACGCTAACTCCTAACTTTGCTAGTAACACGTAAAAATAAAGTCTGATGTCGCTACATGTTGGCTAGGTTAGAAACATTGGCCATGTGAGCATAAACACAAAAAAACAGACTGATACCACTAACACAAACGTTATTGTGACTATGCTAACTCCCAATCTTGTTTCCAACACATAAAAAAAAACAGACTGAAAGTGCTACAAGCTAGTCATGTTGCCAAGCAAATGTCACTGTGACAATGCACATTACACATTACACATTAAAAAACACATGTAAATGTTAACCATTTTAGGTTATTGCAACTAAACATTTTGACAAAGCGCCGTGAACTTCTCAAAATCGCTTCAATGCAAGTAAGTACAACCAAAATGAATGTGCATACATGGCCCTCCAGATTATAGGGTGCACTGTCATTTTTTTGAAAAAAATATTTTTTTACGGCTTTTAAGTGCATCAAATTGCGTAAAATATAGAGATTTTTTTTTAAAATGCTTAGTTGAAATTCTAATATTGTTTTTAAATGAGGCAGATAGTATCAATTGTGATACGTTGAGTGATTTTGTAAGTTTTTGCTTACAACAATAGTAGTTTATTATGCAAAACTGTTGACATGAGCATTCAGGAAAAAAAGCACCTTATTTACCCATTGACTCAAATTTGCTCCACGGATATTTCACATGGTGTAACTGTATTAAAAAGAAACAATATTAAAAAAATTATTTTTTTTAACAGCAAGTAGTTGCTTAATAACATGAATAATGTGTGATTATTTTCCTAATGTTTTAAGATTTCACGTAAGCAGCCATTTTGAAATAAGCAGGACAAGTTATTTTAGTGCTTTTAGAGGAATGATGGTGAACTACAAGGTAAAATATATGGACTTAGTTGTATGCACTGGGATTTTAAGAAAAGTTTTGATCATGCTAATGAGTTAGGAGGTTTCAAAAATGTGTATAAAACATAAAAGAATGGTTCTATGGGGTTAACCTTTCATCCCCCCATTCCACTTTTGGCCTTGTTTCCCCTTCCCTGCATTATTTCATCTTATTTTGGTCCCCTACCTCACATTTGATGCCCTTGAGCAACGATGAAAGCAGTTTCCCAAGAGGCTGAGTGGCAGCCTGATCGACAGTCTGCCTCCACCTGACTTTCCGTCCTCCATCCCCTCCCTTCATCTTGAAATTTTCCACCTATTTCTCCTCCCTTCTATCTACCTCCCAACGCCAGAGTGACTCAGTGCCAACCTGCCCCGCAGCTATCACCTATCAGTCAATCTCAATCACACGCACGCACAAAAGAAAATCTATGTGTGCTTCATGGGAGACACGTGTTCAGTAGCCAGTGTGAAGGACTAAAATGACAGCTTTCGCCTGTGGGGATTGGCTGAACTTCTCTGTGCAGGTTGGTGTATGGATGTGCACGCTCAAGGGTGACCATGCACATGTAAATGCAGTTATCTCTATAAATATGTATGGTAATGTGCGAAGGAGGCTGTGAATAAAACATGCAACAGGCGATGATACTCTGTATGGATGTTAATCTCTGAGGTCCCCTTTTCCAGACGGGGATTGGGAGCACTCAACAATCTCTCCTTCAAATGTCATCACTTTCTGTGGGTTATGCTAAAGCCAACATGTGTGACATGGCTTTTCTTTATGAAACAAATTACATTACAACAGCAGCTGCGTTTGAAGCATCCGCACTCTGCGTAGAGGGGATTGCAATGGCTTTGGTGATATAAATGACATAGAGGCCGTAAAAAGTTTGCTGTAAAATTTCATTATAATTAAATGGAAGCCATAAGTTCCCATAAATAGTGAAACTATACAACTTCAGGGACATTTATTTGAGGAAATAAGTGTTTGATTCTACGGACATCACTCAGTTTTAGAGACTTGTGAATTTCAAAACACAGCTTGTAATTCATTTTTTCAATAACTAATGGAAAACCCCCATTTACATCCATAATATATCCATACATTTGAGTTTTTAGGTTGGTGATGGTGTGTTTTTTCACAAAGGGTTTTTCCTTTAAGTCATTACTACAGTATATGACTGAAGTTTACATACTGTGGCCCAAACTTCACAGTCATAAACTCTTCGATTAGATTACAACATTCATAAACTTTGGTAGAAACGTCCCTTGAAAGAAAGTTTTTCCCTGGTCTTCTTTCTGCAACAAGTACTATTGAGAAATCTGTTGATCCATCCATCCATCCATCCATCCATCCATCCATCCATCCATCCATCCATCCATCCATCCATCCATCCATCCATCCATCCATCCATCCATCCATCCATCCATCCATCCATCCATCCATCCATCCATAACTTTGAAAGCACATTTATATAACTTATCAATATACATCCTTAACCCTTGTGCCATCCTAGGCACTTTAACATTGGGAGTTGGGTCATCTAGACCCACTAGACAGTGCGCTGAACCTTTTTTTCTTCAATGATTTGTGATCTTCACTGGTGTCCATGGATTACATGAAATCTTTCCACCTTTATCCACCTTTGTCATGGAAGGGAGAACACGTCAATGTAGGGGTGGGGTCATCTAGGATAGCACAAGGGTTAAACATAAAGATCGATGGTTTTAATGATTTGCACTAAAGAAAAAATATTGAAAAAAATATGAATTATCATGAACATGTTTAGAAAAGAAAAAAGGAAAAAAAATGTAGTAGAGCTAGACTAGTTATTCTGACAAATAGAATGAGTAATAGCTTTCATCTCTCTATGGAAGACTGTCGGATTTTAGCTTCTTGGAGTCAGCGGGTATGTCCTCTTTGGAACTTGAAAGGGGAGTAGGAGTCAGTCCAGTTCTTATATGCAGTCAGTAGTCAACACTGGAGCTAAAGGTGGAGTGTTAAAGGGTTAATGCATCCTATTTGCCTTATGGTCCAAAAAATACGGTAATCTGTAGTATTTAATTTGACCTGGAACTACACATCTGGTACTGATGATTCCTTACAGCCGGTCGCATAGTTTTGACAGAAGCCATTGCACATCTGATGAATTTTTGAGGTCACTAATTCAAACTTTGGTTTCCTTAAAGAGGAATACTTCTTAAAAGGGAAGAAAAAAAATGACATTGGGTTTCATATTCTGTAATTATGAGTAGACAACCAGATGTTTTTTCATCACCGTGTTCATGGAGTCCAAGAAACAAAATAGCCTCTACCGGGAAATATTTGAACGACTGTGACTTGTCTTATGACTCGATGTCGGCGTCGGCCAGAAAAAGTTTTTTCACTTCTGCCGTGGAGAGCATCAACAACGGGACGAGATGTGGTTTATTTGGTGCGGGGGTTTGTGTTTCTGCCAGTACGAAGCGATCTGTAACAATTCTGGCAATCTGCTGACAAACTTCACAATCTCCATCACGCGGCTTTTATGGCTAAATAAGAGCTAAACAAATCAAAGTCCCATCAGCTTGGGTTGCACTTTATTTTTCAGTCTGATTGGGAAATGTTGGCATGGTAGCGTTATGAGCTCACTTTAGCTTACAGTCGCAGCGCTCCTCGGGGCATCTCTCCCAACACAAGCCGCAGCTTGAAAAGCACATGTGCAAAGGAAGGTTGAAATCTTCAAAGCTTGATTGGATTTTCCCCATTATTTAGACACACAGGCTCTGCAAATGAGCTTGAGACACTTTCTTACTGCGTCTCAGGGACGATTTGCCTTAAATGGACACTGTGTTATATTAAGAAGTCTTTATCAGTCTCCATCTGTGACCATTTAAGCCCCAAAATCGAATTTTCACATCACTGAACGAGACTGGTCTGAGCAAAAAGTAAATGCAGATGTTAAAAAAAAAAAAAGTTTTATCCTGAGCTCCTTGTTTTTGAAAGCCATGAACTGTATCACACAAGTGATTTGTCTCGATCAAAAACAGTTTAATTAGATTTTCTCCTGTGGAGCCGCAAAGCTCTCCTTTATCGTCTGTTTTCGCTAAACCGGTTGGATGAAACCGGTCTTGAACCGGGGGCATCCCTGCACCTTTCGCCGCTTCCAGATAAACGGCCGTCATTTCAAATCAAGATTAGAAACGAAAAGCTGGAGAGTCGCAGACGGACCGAAAAAACCTTGTGCGGTTTTAGCAGATCTGAAAGCGGGATGGAGGATGCTCCCCGTAGAGCCAGAATGTGACAGTGTAATGAGTCGCCAGACTTTGATACACTTTTTCCCTAATCAGTACCACACGCATCCAGACAGACAGGGTCTTACGAAGGCATTCTGCCGCGCACATTTTCCCAGCTTGCATCCCTCCTTCCCTCTTTCCTCTCCCAGCCTCTCTGTCTCTGTTCCAGCCTATCAGACATGACAGTACCAGCTGGCTGCTGGCAAACTCACAGCCAGAGGATATAAGCTGTTGTGAGAGTATTTGTACAGACGATGGGGGGGGGGGGGGGGGGGGTATCTGTCTCAGGAAGGTACCCATATTCCTGTCTGTGTTTGCATGCGAGGAATCCCGGACGGAGGCCGGCACTGTGAGCGTTCTGACTCACAGGTGCGTGGTGCTCATTTGGGGCGGGGCCCAGAGCAATATTTAATTCCTATAAAGATAGCTGTCAACACTTGCTTGAAGCAGCTGTGTACTTTACTGGGGGCTTGGCATTTGCTCGTCTGCCTGCCTGACTCACAGGGAATCATTCGAAAAGTGGCTTATTTGTTCTCTCTGCTGCAAAGATGTGCGCCCTTTTGTACTTCCCAGCTTACCGCCAAAGTTTGGGAAATTTATAGAGGTGTCTAATGAAAGCAAAGGAGAAAAAAAAGGAGGGTGTAAGAGAGAGACACCACATATTTCTTAACAGGCATGTATAGAAAATCCAACCGCCTCCCCCACGGCCCCCTCGTCTCTTTTGGCAGAGCGGCCGCTCGCTCGCTCGCACAGCTTCAGAAAACATCTAACCCCGATTGGAAACAGTGGAGATGAACTGCAGATGTGTCTGTGTGATTTCAGCGCCGCTGAATAACATTCACCCTGACCCAAAAAAGCTGCTCCCCTTTTTGTACAAGTACGCCAACAAGCGTCTCTCCACCCTACTCAATCCACCGCAGTTGCAGTTTTTTTGTTTTTTTCCTGAATTCCAAAGGTGCTTTCAGACCAGGAAAGACCAGCACACTTGGAACAACCATTATTTTCACTTCTTCACTAGCTCTGCTTTGCTTTCACAGTGCACTTTTGAGATGGGGTTTGTAGTTTTTGTTCATCAGGTTTGTGTTTCTGGGGTTTTTGACGTACTGTTTAAAGAAGCGTAGAACTGCATTTCTGGAACAATTTTTTCACTTAAATTGTTGTAAATCAGGCGCACACAATAAAAATGCCATTTGAAAAAGATCGTATATGTGATGTTGAAAATATGCTTGGCGGGCCACAAGCTCCTTTATCGGCTCTTTTCCGATACATCCACTTGTAAAATAGATCCATGTACGTCATTGTTTTCCTCGTCTCGGCTCGGCAGGCATCTGGCTCAAAACTGTAAGGTCGGAAATTGCTTTCCATTCTTGATGTGCCAGTAAGGTTAGGTTGGAGTTGCGAGAGGCTGTAAGCTAGTGGGAGAGAGTATAAACAGAGAGCTGTCAGTTATGAGTGATGGGAAAGGGGAGCGGATTTTCTCATTGCCAATGATACTATCCACAACTCTGAGGTGAATAAACTCCCACCGCTCTGCAAAAAGTCTTTGCCTTTGGAAATGGTTTATTCCAAACAAAATACCGTATTTTCCGTACTATTAGTTGCTGCGGAGTATAAGTCGCACCAGCCCAAAAATACATTATATAGTAGAAAAAAACACAGATAAGTCGCACTGGACTATAAGTCGCATTTTGACGGGAAATTTATTTGACAAAATCTGTGACCAAGATATAATAAGTTCCACAACCTCATATGACACAATCATAGCAAACTCTTTATCTCATAATTTCACAGTAATTTATTCTCATGCATACTTATTTATTTATTCCTTTCATGAAGCATCATTGGCCAACTAATACTCTGTTTTCATCCTGTATTTGTAGAAACAGTTATTTTTATTGCATTTCTGAATCTATGAAATCATTGGAAAATAGAATATTATGTTTTTAGCCTTCAAGATCTTACTGTAAAAAGAGGTTTGCTGATTCTCTGAGTCACTTAACTTCTTAACACTTAACATACCTCATACATCAAATTGACCCAGGAACATCATCTCTGTTCCTCACAAATGAACATAACAGGAGGGTTAACAATGGATTTATTTCAATTTATTTCTAATATAAGTAGCTGCGGAGTATAAGTCGCTCCCCTTGCCAAACTATGAAAAAAAGGGCTACTTATAGTCCGGAAAATACGGTAAACTTAAACGGTAAGTGGCGTATACTTGAGTAGCGCTTTTCTACCTACATCAAAGGCCCAAGGTGCTTTGCAGTCACAGTCCCATTCACACACACATTCACGCACTAATGGCGGCTCCGCTGACAAACTCTGGCGCCAACCTGTAACCACCAGGGGCGATGTGGGGTTCAGTGTTTTACCCAAGGACACAATCGAACCTGCAATCTTCCGATCAGGCGTTGACCGCCCTGCCGCTGCACCCAGGCCACCTCACAAGAGGACAAACAGCATAAATGTACATCTACACAGGGGTATATCAAACTTGGGATAGTTAGTCATGATTTGATTGGAAAATGTATATACATACGCATGCATCCGCTTCCACATGTAAATAATTCAATTGTAATTACTCTTAATCATAAATAGACATAATAATTCTGATGCATACAGAAGATGACGCATCAAGACAATTGTAGATTAAGTTTGTCCAAGGAGTTTAATTAATTCCATGAAAGGGAGGCCAGGGGTATAGTCCCATCCCTGGCCTGTTTATGTTTTTGATCAGAGCCTTAAAAGGGAGTGGGATGTCCTAGAAGACGACATAGCTGCTTTTAACTTTGGCTAAAAACGGCATCATAATAATTAAAAGATCACTGGAAACAGTTTGGAAATAGATCAAAAGATGATCGAAGTGGGACTGTCACACCGGAGCTTTAGTTCTAGTGTTGACGTTACCATAATTCATCAGCCGTTTGCGTGATTAACGTAATTCCCATAAGAAAAACAGCTTTGCGTCGTTATGCTTTATAAAGTGTTGTACAGCGGCTTTGCAATATTTTGTTTGGACAAAAATGTTAAACACACTTTGTTATTTACGTCATTGTTCAGATAACACTTAACATAATCACCATGTAATACATACTGAAGGTTATATAGAAGCACATGAATAATCTACTCATTTCAATTGACTAAACTGATCAGGGAATTATCAGTTTTACTCGTCAAGTAAAAATAGATTTCTATAAAATCCTTTTGAACAGAAGTCATTGTTGAAGAAAGTCCAAAGGTCGAGGTTGCAGTGAACTCTCCACATTCCTGTATAGTGTTTATCTAATTAACGCTGAAGGTTTGGCTAAAAGTCGCGGCTGCAGCTTAACGGCTGAGCCAGACATTAAGTAAAGACCCTGAAGGACCACAGTGTAATTTGAAGGAAACCAACACACTCCCATTGGTCTGACCAGATGTTCAACCACCTCTGAAACAGCGAAGACCAGGAAGCAATGTCCAAAGCAACATGCCAAGAGGCCATATGCATTTGCATAGAGGGAAATGTTTACGTATACACATAATTTATATGGACATTTATTTAGCTTTACTGCTTCAGTATCATTGGTCAACATTCTAAAATACTGCTATTAAAATAATCATACTGTACAATACGGGGCTTTGTTTTATGGCACAGAGTAGCTTTGTCAACACTCACAATAAGGTCCATGGTATATACTTATATAATGCTTTTTTACCTTCCTCTGAGGCCCAAAGCGCTTTATAGTCACAGTCCCATTCACAAAACACGAAACACCGGCGCCACCTTCCACCAGAGGCAAGGTGGGGTTAATAACACAAAGGACACTTTGACATATGGGCAGGTAAGGCATGGGTGGGCAAGGGGATCGAACCAGCAATATTCCGATCAGAGGTTGACCGCCCTACCGCTGCACCACAGCCACCCCTGAATGTATTGTATCATTACTTATTCCCATTGATCGTGCTAACTGTTTTGGTAGAGTTACGGTACGTCAAAAGCGTGTGTTAAGTGTCACCGATGACAGCTCCGATGTTGTGCTATGTACACACCCGGTCTGCGTAGTGCGATGAAGACTGCGCTAAATGTGGGCTTTTGTACGCGGTTTTACCAAGTTGCTCCCCAATAGTAGCGCCTGTACTCATAGTTGGAAGAGGCTTAGTGTAAAATGTTGAAGTGGTGCAAATCTTACTCCAGGCTTTTTCTTTCACAGCACTATTCTGATACATGAAAGACTCTGTGTCATAATTCCAGCCAGGCACAAACTGCAATTATTATTTTCTCCTTTATGATTGATTTTCAACCGGATAGCACTTCTGTGTTTTTAAAAAGACAATGTTTTGATGAAACTACCAAAACAGAGTCCCTGATTGGTCAAAGTTAAACTAGTTTAACTTTCTAAACAGAAGCCCCAAACGCGCATATACGTGCGTCTTACATAGACTGATCACTGAAAGCAGTCGCTCAAATGTGCGATTCTGAGCCCAGCGTGAACGTAGCGTCACAAGGTTTAAACAGAAAGGTCCAGCTAGTCTTGTTTTTAAGTAAATCAGGGTTCAGTTCATTTTACACCTGCTTAAACAAGTGGACTATGGCAGGTAAAGTTATTTTACAGTGAAATGTAAAGCTAATTTAGTAGGAGGCAAAGTGTATCTCTCAAAACAGTGTTGGAAGAGTATAAAGGAAGTGACAGGATAAAAAACAGAACCGGCCAAGTGGACAGCACATTGCTTTTGGCCACTTGGCAGTAACCATCTCAGCTTTCATCGTGAGATGCTGATTGTGTTGTCGAGCCCTCAAGCCAGAGGCTTTTAACCCCGACAGCCAAGAACAGTGGCTAACAGCCGCATAAATTGATAACACGTGAGGTGAATGAGAATCTGTACTGGCTGAGTCAATGACATTTTGAGCTACAACCCTGAGCATGAGCACATGCCACTGAGTGTGGCAGATGAGCACAATGCGTAAAACCATGAACTCAAAGCGTGAAACTGGTAATTCACTCCTAAAATCTAAGCCTTGGCATTTGGATTTTTGGGAAGGTTTTGACAAAAGAAAAAACATATTGTCACCACATTTTCAGTTCTGATTTCTTTGGGATAAAAACTATGGGTAAAACCCTGGAAGGTTCAGCTAAATTCTTCTAACTGCAACAAGAGAGATGGAGAGATAGATAGTCCACTTGGAGAGGGACAAAAACTTCATGTAAAGACAAGTTAAATCTTTCCTTTAATTAGATACATACCAAAATAATCCAAATAAAACCTAAATAGAACACATTCTAGTAAACAAACAAAAAAAATCCTTTTGACTGATTTTGAATGTCATTCAATTAACTTAAAACGAAAAATAATTTATTTTAGCTTGTAAAGGTAAAAGTGTTTGTGTCTCAAGTAACTGCAAAACTAACCAAAAGCGCTAACACTACTACTGCTTCCAGCACAGGGGAAATTATCTTATTGCATTAGCATACTAACATTAATTAGCAGCAACATATACATTTTACTGCACAAAACTACTTCACCGGCTAAAAAGTCAGTAACTTTAGTTTTTACGCAAGCATGCAACTTAAGATTTGCATTAGCAAACAAATGTTACTTGATCTAACTACGTCACTGGCTAAAAAGACAAAGACAAGTTTTTATGCTAACATGCTAATTTTTTGTTTGCAATAGCATGCTAATGTTAATTAGAAGCAGTATGCAAATGTTACCTCAGCTAACTACGTTACAGACTAAAAAGACAAACATGCTTTTTAGGTTAGCATGCTAATTTTAGTTTGTATTGGCGTGCTGAATCACTTTGCTCACTAAAACAAAAAAGTGTTTTGAAAAATTATATTTGAGGAGCCCATAAAACCTAAAATGCATAAATAGAAATATAAAGGATAAAGTTAATTGATTTAATAAAATTTTGCTAAAACGAAAAGATTTTGCTAACTATAAAGCCTTTGACATGTGATTGATGTGTTGATCTATTGTTGGGTTAAAACAGCCTGTAACATCGGAATAAAAGAAAGAAAGACAACAGATCAAAGGTACCTTTTTATTAGGAGAACAGACAGAGATAATACCCAGCGACAATCTCTCTCTGCTCTGGTGCATATTCTGTCGCCTCCTCTTTATTGAGTTGGACACACACACTTCTGAGATAACTTATATACATTATTCCAACAGTTTTCTGAAATATAAAGTTTTTGAGTGTTAGTGAAATTTTAAACCTAAAAATCATGACAAAAAAAAACGCGTAAAGTCTGTGGGTTACGCTGTTACAATATTTTTTTATTTGAAGCAGAATATATTTGCCATCAAGAGCGGGTTAGGATTTTACTTTTTATTTTTTACTAAATATTTTTGGTTAAAAAAAGAAAAGAAAAAAAACCTGGGAAGTTAAGAATTTTGGACTGGGGGAACTGAGGGGGCCTGAACAGTGCATTGTGCCCTGGGCCAGACAAATATTTTAGAACACCCCTGCCTACCTATGCAAAAGAAGCTACAGCTAATTTTTAATTGAGAAAAAAAAACAGGGCAACTGTCTTTGAAAAATGTAGATGTTTTGTAACATAAAAGATTATTTTAAATGACTAAAATGTATTTTAGTGCAAAATACCATACTTTCAGAATTGACACAACAAAATGCCTAAAAAAGGAAAAAATAAATCAATTTAATTTTGGCCAGAGGGCTCCATTGAATGTTGATATGATGCAACAGTGGTATTTTTTCTGCTTTTTAAATGGACACACTGGATATAGAAAGGTGAGTTGAAACAGAGCAGGGAGCAGATGAGCCATTTGGAGTCAGGGCGAGAGGTTAGCTGCAGTAGAGGATTGTGGTGAAAGAGCAAGCCGATGATCCACAAACCGAGTAGCTTCTCTCGTTCCCCACCGACTCCCAGGAGGCTCGTTTAGCTGCAGCTCCCTATGAATCACCTGCACCGTAAATGCATGCCGTTGCTCATTACAGACGAGCCTCGCTCACAAGCAGTCGTGTGAGGTCTCGGGAGGGTAGTGGTGACTCCTCTGGCAGGGGTTGCAACCCTTGTGGTTGCACATATTGGCTCGTCACCACCAGCGTTGTGGAAGCCTCGATGGCAACAATGTGTGATGCAATTTCACGCCGCCGTAGAAGCGGTTTATCGGTGTTTTTCCAGCACAGATGCCTTTATAATTATGATTTGTGCGTCGTATCTGAGGAAATCTGATAAGTGACCGTGGACTGCACGTGCGTGTTTGCAAATAGAGCGAAAGTGGCGGTGAGCAAAGGGCCCGGCGTGCGCTCCTGCTTTCTGTTGTGAATGTGTTCAAGATAGTGCAGTTGATGGCTATCTGTCGGAGAGACTTCTATTGATTCTGCTGGGCTAAATAATTGGTTGGGTCTACAAGCTGTCATGTTCGGCCTGATTGCTGAGCATTGGTGGTGTCTAGCAGTTATCTTCCTCCACATCCTTCTCTGATCTATCTCCATCCTCCTTTCTCCGTATTGATCAGGACCCTGTGTGCCCCATCTTTAAATTTGGGTGATAATCCCTCCTCCAGAGAAGTTTTACAAGTTATCTTCTCCAGACAGACCAGCTGGAACGGTGTTGGATTATCTTACCTTGTTTTTCTTGACTGGATTATTGGTTTTTAGTTTACTGTTAGAAAATGTGATTATAACACCAGAATCTGAACACAATTAGCTTAAAACCAGACATGTGGAGCAAAAACATCCTCAGATGGGGCAAAGGGATCAGATTGTTGCCTCTGTCGTCAATATCCTGCCCGATGGGAGGGCTGGGTGTCAAGTTCGAGAGGCCTCTCCAACCCTTGCCTCTCTCAGGGTTACTGAGCCGAAGTAATGAGAAGGCCATTAGCGACCCCGCTTGAGTGGCTCTAAGAACTACAACCCCCACAGAGCCAACAAGCGGGGGTTTATTATCCCCGGCACACCCACAATGCTTGCTATTGAATCTATGGGGAGACGCCTCATTTACCACAACTGCTGGATTTCAGTTGGTTTTATAACCTGTGGTAATACTAACACTGCATCCACACATACAGAAACGATCCGCATTGAAAACCAACCCTTCTGAAAAATACTAAATACTAGTCAAAAGAATTTCGATACACTACCAGTCACAGAGCAATAGATGCAGTTTCAAGAACCAACTGCCTGTTTCTTGACCTTTACATCAAAATTACAATGTACATTTTTTGGACAAGCTCCAAATGTATGTTCTTTTACACATTTAGATGGTTTCTACTAACATTTATGTCCATGTTCTGTATGTTTAGCTGTTCTATGTGTTTAAAGCCGAAATGATCACAAAAATTAGCTTAAAGTTTGAGTTCCTAATATGACAAATAAAAAAATTAATTAGACAGCGCAAACTTGACTTTGAAAATCTCTCTAGCATTTTATGTACTTTTCTGAGTGTTCAGCTTGGAATAAATAAAAACACAGGTTTAGCAGTTTTATAAGTTATTTTTCCCCCTAAATTTTTGTTTAAATAAATGTTTTAGGCCCTGAAAATTTACGGAATTTAACAAGCGTTAGCTTACTATTATTTTAGCACCTAATGTCAACAACACGTACAGTTTGGCTAAAATTGTTTTTGAAAAGAAATTGTATTTAAAAAGTTATTTTTTATCAAATCTATCTATCTATCTATCTATCTATCTATCTATCTATCTATCTATCTATCTATCTATCTATCTATCTATCTATCTATCTATCTATCTATCTATCTATCTATCTATCTATCTATCTATCTATCTATCTATCTATCTATCTATCTAGTTAAATGTAGATAAATTAGAAAGTTTTGACGTTCTTTTAAAACGTTAATGTGTCATTTCTTTTTTTAAGTGAACTTCTGTTTTTTTTTCTCCATGTCCCGCGCGGAGCACGGAAGTTTCGGGAAGCGCTGCGATGGAGAGCCGGGGTGAGGTTGGAGGGGGAGACGGGCAGACTTCCTCTGCCACGTCGGAGCCGAGACCCAGACACTTCCGCTGGACGGACGGTGGCGGCCAGAGCCGGCAGAGCGGGCGCGTGAGCAAACTAACGGTGAGTTTTCTGCGGTGGGAGGAAAAAAATAAATAGCGCCATTTTACTCAGAAGTCTTGTTTGTGGCTCGAGACATTTACCGGAAACCGTTAACATTCGACGTAAAAACTTTTCGCGTCGCTTCATGAAGGGACTCGTTTCTCGTCCTTTTTTTCTTGGCCGTTTCAAGTTTTATTTCTTATTCAAAGTTGATTTTTTAAGGAGTTACACGTGGAAGAATTAAAGTAAAACACACATCAAAAACAAATTTTGACGCAAGTTTTACCCAAAGTTCTTAACTTAAAACTGTTAATTAATATTTAATATATTTTATACCTAACTAAATGTACTCATTTAGCTTTAAAAAACTAGTATAGCTTAAGAAATTAATACTTTTAATTTCTATAAGTCTATAAATGTATCTGTTTTCACATTTAAATAAATTAAAAATTAAAGGTTGTGGTTATATAAGCTAGCCAACTCAACATAGTAATACATTTTTTGTATTAGCTACAGCAAGTTAAACCTGTTCAGATACTTTTAGAAAGTCACTAGGAGTTCAGTGAAATTTCACACTTTAACCTACATTTGCAGCCTTCGTACTATTTATGTACCTATTTGAATGCAAACTCCCTTTTTTCTGTCTTCCAGGTCGACCATGCGGCCCACACTGCATTTATTTCTCCTCATCTCATTCCAATTTCTCAATGCGTGCAGAAGTAGCACTCCACCTAAGAGCCCCGCTGGCTCTGCACCACCTCCTCCTCCTCCACCTCCACCTCTTCTTCTGAGCGACCCGAGCTGGGCCCTGGGTCTGCGCCTGTACCGGGCCCTCCGCACCCCCTCCGGCTCCGTCAACACCCTGTTCTCCCCGCTCCTCCTGGCCTCCTCCCTGAAGGCTCTGAGTGAAGCCTCCTCGGGGAAGACGTCCACGCAAATCCAAGCCCTGCTCCGGCCCGAGACGCCTTCGGAGACGTCAGACGGAGTCCTGTCGGGGGCGCTGAAGAGGTTTACGGAGGCTGATGGGAGCAGCTTCCACCTGCGCTGGTCCTCGGCCGTGTTTACCAAGCAGGCCCCCGCGCTTAGACAGGCCTTTGTGAAGGAGAGCCAGAGCAAGTTCGGACTTCAGCATCAGACGCTGGGGAAAGGAGACCCCAGCGCCGACCTGAAACGGCTCGGCGACTGGGCAAAGGCTGGCACCGGCGGCCTGGAAGGAGCTCCTCTGGAAGGAGGAATCAAAGCTAAAGCTGGAGCTGTGATCCTGGCAAACGCTCTGCACTTTAAAGGTTTGTAGACAGAGCTGCTGCGGACAGCCGTGCCTCTGTCGGCGCCGGCTCCTTAATCTCCCAGTTTTAGATAATTATCACTGCGTTCGCTTCTGTTTTTGACAGTAAAACTGTCAAAGAAATCACTGCAAAGAGGATAAAACAGGCGGGGGGAAAAAAGCGTCCCTTTGAGGCGGTTTTCTCTGGCAGCATGAGCAGATCCAGGTCTGCTCCTTCATGTCCTCCATTAAGGAGATAAAGTCCAGATACGACTTTAAACTTCATAGTATAAAACAATGTTTGACAAATACACTGCATTCTTTAAACACTGTTACCCATCAGTCCTGAATCAAATCAAAACTCTGCATCGAATTCAATTACTACCTGAATAAAAATGTTTATTTTCCTTTCCTTTCCTCCCAAATCAGTCATGATATGCTACTAGTTTAAACTTTGGAAAAAAAGTTTGGAAATTTGTTAGTAAAAATAAGAGTTCCTACTAAACTAAATGCCTTTTTTTTATCTTAAAAAACAAATTGTCTTAAAGGAAACTGAATTGATAGATTTGATCAAAACTTAATATTCTTAGTAAAGATAAATTAATCAGTTTTATTTGATTTTAATTTTTTTTCGTGAGTTTAATTTGTTTGGAGCTAGTCCCACCGCTACAGGAGCTAATCCCGCTAACGTAAATGCTAGCATAGACACAACTTTAGGTCCTGAACAGGAATTTAACCCTTGTGCTATCTTAGATGACCCCACCCTTACATTGGCGTGTTCTCCCTACCGTGACAAAGGTGGATAAAGGTGGAAAGATTTCATGTAATCCATGGACACCAGTGAAGATCACAAATCATTGAAGAAAAAAGGTTCAGAGCACTGTCTAGTGGGTCTAGATGACCCAACTCCCAATGTTAAAGTGTCTAGGATAGCACAAGGGTTACCACAAAAGTTGTCAGTGTTCTTCATTACTGTAAGGAGTTGCTTATTGACGCTAGGCTGCTTTTCTCCGCTTTAGAATCTGCCGGAACTGCGTTGATTGTGAAAACGGTCAAAGAGTTGCGATAGTTCAACGCACGTCAACGCTGGTGTAAAAGGGTTAAACCAGTTTTCAGACACAAGACTTTTAAAAACGTTTATTTTGAAAAAGTGGATGTTGGTGTAATGAAGACATGACAAAGAAAAAGCATGTTAGGAGATGGAGTTGTTAACGCCAATAGTGCTTAGTTTGTTTGATAAAAATTAGTTAATTTACTGTTTATTTGTACGTCTGACAATTTATGTTTGAATCCTTTAAATAGCTGAGTTTAGCTCCAGTGTTTGCAATCTTGGACCACCGTAGTTTTTTTAATTACATAATTAACATCATTCCAGATGATTCTGCTGCAAAGAAAAGCTACTTTGCACCGAAATTGTGCCGATATTTACGAAATCTACAAACAATCTAAGGTATTTATGGTGGTAAAGGGTTGCAGTTCTATTCAAAGCTGCTTTTCTCATCTTTCAGAATCCGTTGGATTTATGTTAAATATTTTGGATTTAATTTTTGAATCTTTTCATATATTTACAATTTTTGTGAATAATACATTTTTCTTCCTGACTTAAAGAATTTTAACAAGAGCATCAAAGAATTGAAGTCATGTTGCTAGTAAAGGCAACTCTCTATAGGACCTCATGATCACATGACCGTTAGCTTTGAGTCTTAGTCTTTTTCCTATATGATGCGTTTGCCATGTTGTAGTGCTGTCTGAATCTACCATCTATTTAAATGTATTATTTAAAATAAAATATCAACGTATTTATCTTCAGAACACAATCATCACAAAACGCTCATATCAATTAGATTTTAACTTTGTCAAATCGATGATGTCATATCCGCCTTTTAAAGAAAAAGAAAAAATTGGGGGCATGGTGTCCGAAAAGCTTTTAAAATCCAGGGCACTACATCGTCCCGCACTTTATCGTTTTTTAGTAGTTAGGGGTTAGGGTGGGAATCGGACATAGCCTTAGGGAACAAGGTCATGTTGTGACCAACGGAAGCACGGATACTGTTCCAATACGGTGTTTGCAAATTATTCTGGGAATTTTTTGTTTTGTTTTATGCGAATTCATTTACAAAAGCTTTATATAATTAGGATTTATTAAACACCAAACAGTTTAAATATAAAAGTTTTTTGTAGAAGTTAACTATTTTGTTTAGCTCCTGTGTTGACGTTCTTTGAACCCCCATAACTCTTCAGCCGTTTACGCAATTAACGCATTTCCAACGTATCTGGACCCAGAGAAAAGCCGTTTATAGAATCTGTTGGCATTACAATAATTGCGTAAGTGGTTGAAGAGTTACGCTACACTCAAAAAAATAACTCATTGGATGAACTCAATTTAATTGTGGGCAGGATTTCCATCCAATAAATATGAGTAGCCCCACCTCAAAGAAAATTCTTCCATGTAATTAAATATAATTGAGTTAGTCAAACTCAATTTTATCAAGACAAAAAATGTCATCTGAGACGGGTCTGTAGCTGGTCTTGAACTTAGAACCTCTGCATGCCAATCCCGCTGACTGATCCACTGAGTGAACACTTTTGTGGCAATTTACTGCCGCCAGTATAAACAAATCGAATAATTATTTCTATAAATGAGGTTCGTCATATATCGTCTTATTGGAAGAAACCGAGTTGAAACGATTCCGAGCCACAGTACGTTTTTCACGTGGAAAAACACAAACGAAAGTTCTCTCTCTTCGAAAAGTCGAAGGATTTGAAGGACCAAAAGTCATAGCAGGCAATAGACGGAAGAGCTGAATATTTTAATAGTTGAATGGGTAAAATAGATGAAAAATTGTCGCTGAAAAACAGCAGAAGACACTTTAAAAAGAATAAATAAAGAGAAACAGGAAAACAGCATTCATCATGTGCACAGCACGCCCCTTACTTGAACTCATTTATTTTGGATAACTGGAGTTTATAGGTGAAACTATTAATACATTTTGTGTTAGGTCAATTAAATGTAGATTTATTATTTTAAAATAAATATATTTAAATAAAACAAACAGAATTTAATTGTGTTACATGAAAGAGGGGCTTCATTTTTTTGAGTGTAGTTGTAAGAGCGTGTATTACTTCCTGTCTGATGGCAACAGCCCTGGTGGTAGATAAAGATTCTGTTAAGTAAATTCAAAAGAAATAATCAACAGTGTAGTTTGATTTATTAATGAATTATTATCATATTTTTAAAGCTGTTAGTGCTTATTTTGAGTTTTTTATAGAAGTGGTTTCGTTTTATTTTTTTGGTGATGACTTAATAGGGATGTGATCTTCTGCTGCCTTTGCCAACATTCCTGTTCTCGACGAGTGAAATTCTCATTCCTGCCAACAATTTCCTGAAAGAATGATACTAAAGTCGTCCCTGACTTCCCTGTAGTTGTTCTTTTTTGGGTGTTTTCTTGTTTTTTGTCTTTAGTTTGTGGTAGTTTATCTGATCTTTTCATCTTCCTTGACGTCACTCGCAGGTAGTGCCGTAAAAAAACATTTTACTTCCTGATAGACGGCGCTTTGTCAAGCTTTCTAATTAATTTTCTTTGTTTGACATTCGGACTCTATTATGAAAGGAGTTTTTGTCTGATTCCACCGGCGTTGGGAGGAGACACACAAATGAGATAATTCCAGAGATGGCAGCGTAAATTAGATGAAAGGAAATTGGATTCATTTGGTTTTGATTCGCTCAGAAACTGTGGACGATTTCTCTCCTGGCCGTCATCAACGCTGGAGTTTTTGAGCTCGGGTTCGGGACACTTGGCACCAAGTGAACAACTTTACATTTTGGTCTGAATTCTCTTCTTAGCCTCACTTTAATTATTGAAAGCGAACCAAAAGAAGGGAGAAACCTCACTGACCCTTTGTTTTTGACCCTTTCACAGCATTCGCAGAAGGGAAGCTCACGGCCAATTAGTGGAGTGAGCTCAGGAACACGTTTAAAACCAAAACAAACTGGGTTCAGAAAAAGGGAGCAAATTATGAATGGGAAAAGGAAAGAGACAGAGCGCGTCCTGCTGAGAAACCAAAAGACACTGACTGTTGTGGCGAGGCGGGAGGATGTAAAAGTCTGCAGAGCGAGCTCCAGTTCACACCGCCCTGTGCATTCAGGCTGTGTTTTGTCCCAAACCACAGCGTTTGAAAGGAAATATTGTAAAGGAAGCAGACGAGGCAGTGCAACAAGTCCAGAGCTAACCACTATTTGAGTGGTTGGATCATTATTTTTTGATTAGTAGCAATTATCTTGGCTGTTTCCGCCTTAGTGTTTAATAAAATAAGTGCTTCCGTGTTTTGATCTTTAGGCTCTTTGACAAAGAGATCTGTTCTGTAAGAATACTTGATACCGAATCGGCAGATGTTGAGGGGTTGAAATGGCTTTTGTCTTGTAAATCCACCTACTGTATATGAGCCTTTTTATGCGTTAGAAAATTATAAATGATGTGTGTTAATGAACTCTTTCTACAATTCTTTCATACCAATCTAAAAACATTTATTTTAACTTCATTATATCTCTTGGTACAAAGACGTTTGCTGTCAACACTCTGCATTAAACCATTTGGCTGTGGGCTACTGATACATGGAAATAAATTGGCTAATTAGTTTCTTGTCAACAGTTTTGAATAGAAAATTAAAACGCAGCAAAAGCAAACATGTTTGTGTTACAAAAGAAAAACAAACAGCCATCCATTTTCATCCGCTCAACCGGGGCTGGGTCTTGGGGGCTGCTGTCTACCACCGATTGATATGTATCAGATTGTTGTTAAAGATTTCGTTACATCCATAATATAATATTATCTTCAATTGATTAGTCTAGGGCTGCATGGTTGTGCAGTGGTTAGCCCTCTTGCCTCACAGCAAGAAGGCCCCCTCCAGTTCCGACTGGGGGACCTGAAACAGAACCCCAATAGGGGACCTTTCTGTGTGGAGTTTGAATGTTCTCCCCGTGCATGGGTGGGTTTTCTGCGGGGACTCCTCCCACCGTCCAAAAAGATGCTTCATAGGTTGATTGGTTACTCAAAATTGTCCCTAGGTTTGTGATTCATGACCCTGCGACAGACTGGCGACCCGTCCAGGATGTCCCCTGCCTTCGCCCACGAGGCGAGCCCCATGAACCCGAAAGAGACAAAACACATTTAGACGATGAATGAATGAATGATTAGTCTACAGTTTTTATTTGTCTAAAATAATTAAATTCCGTGTTGCCATGCCTTCAGTTGACGACCAGATGTCCTCAATCTTTGTTGCTTATCGTCAAATGAAACACTCCTATACTATTTGTCCTAAAATAAAAACTTGATAGTCTGGTTCATAAACTCTGTCTGCCTGTTTCTTGTCTTGTTTTTCGTAAGAAGAAACCGTCATGGTTCTGTCAGCGGCTAGCATCAGCTTAGCTAAAAGAGCACAATCCTAAAACATTGTAAGACTTTTAACGGTTTGTATTTTTTACTGTTTCCTGTGACTTTTAAGGTCAGGATAGTACTTCAAGCTTCATTCAATAGTTTCTAAGTGGTAGACAGAATTGTTTTGTGTTCCTGATTGAAGCTCTCAATCCATCATCACTCCGTCTTTTCCAAACCTTTGATGGTGGCGTTTTTTTCTCCTCCCCATGAGATCTAGTGATTAGCGAGAATGGAAGACGAGGCTGAACACTTTTCAGCTGAAGCATTTAATGAGTCTTCAAACTTTTATCAAAGTAATTGAGTCATTTTCTTTTCTCTATTTGGGTTTGGCCTCTTTGTGTGGGGGTATTAAGTGTTGAGTACCATCATTTTCCTTTTTTCTTTTTCCTTAACCATTAGTCGGTAATAGAAGTCGTCATTAGTTACAGAAAGAGCCAGCCTCAAGCGTCGCTCACAGAGAGCAAAATGTGACATCTGGACCTCCATTCTCCCGTGTCTTTCACAATATCCAACAAGTAGAGGCTTTGAGAATGAGGTTATTACGGCAGTCACCGCACTGCCCCAAGCCCCTCGAAAACTGACAGCTGTCAGGGGTTAGCGGATCCAATTGGGACTTGTTGAACGGTGAATGGTACGAGTGGCTTTCAGCACCTCACAAGTACCTCGCTGAGGCCACAGCGCACAGGGAGGGCCGGCCACTGTTCCAACGAACGGGACTTGAGCTCTGAGTCGGGCAGTGTGTCCAATAAATCCTGATCGCCATCCTCAGAAATCATCCTACCATCGAGGATTCTAGAAATGTAATATAGAAAGAGTAAAAAGGAAAAAAAACTTGTGTATTATGACAAACTTTAAAGAGGTAGAGTTATTTTACCCAACTTTTTGGAGGCTGCTGGGAGAACCTTTTACTCCAATGAGGCTCACCTGTCCTGCATTTAACCTGGTGACATGAAACAACTGTAACTTTTTGACCGTCTACTCAATTATTCTAATTCCAATGGATTCTAAATTCCAATAACAAAGTCTTGCATATGGACCGAACCGCCTTTTCTAAGCACCAGAATCAGCTGGTTTAGGCTGTCTGCGTAAACCATTTAATGACGTAAGCTTTTCTCCACATCAGAATCGGTTGGTCTATCGATTCATGGACACCTTAGCACGGCTAGGTAGCTCGGTTGGTAAGGTGGGAAGCTACCATGCAGGAAACCAGGGTTCGATTCCCGGAGGGGAAAGAGCAATGGTACTGGGGGCAATTACCATATCAATGGCGAGCAGTTAACATCACCCAGTGAGGGTCCTTACGCAAGACCCTTAACGCTACTGCCTCCCGAGCGCGGTTTCGGCTGCAGCTCACCGCTCCCCAAGGGGATGGGTCAAATGCGGAGAAAGAATTTCCCTTCGTGGGATAAAATACAGTGTATATAAAAAAAAAAAAAAAAAATTAGCCTTTGTTTTTTTATTGCATCAAACACTTTACAGCTCAGCTCTTCTCTGCATCAAAATCCACTTGTTTGTGTAATGAGGTAAACACTTTACTACCTGCATATCAGCACAAAGCTGCTTTTCTCCGCGTCAAAATGAGCTGGCCTATGTCATTTGTCACAATTGTTGTCATATGCAACACTTTCACTGTCGTAAAGTGTTTCAATGCGGTAAAGGCGCCTTTGCCGCATTTGAATCAGTCGTTTTGACATTAATTGCGTGAACAATATACTACCCTTAAAGAGTTGCGATAGTTCAACGCACGTCAACGCTGGTGTAAAAGGGTTAAACCAGTTTTCAGACACAAGACTTTTAAAAACGTTTATTTTGAAAAAGTGGATGTTGGTGTAATGAAGACATGACAAAGAAAAAGCATGTTAGGAGATGGAGTTGTTAACGCCAATAGTGCTTAGTTTGTTTGATAAAAATTAGTTAATTTACTGTTTATTTGTACGTCTGACAATTTATGTTTGAATCCTTTAAATAGCTGAGTTTAGCTCCAGTGTTTGCAATCTTGGACCACCGTAGTTTTTTTAATTACATAATTAACATCATTCCAGATGATTCTGCTGCAAAGAAAAGCTACTTTGCACCGAAATTGTGCCGATATTTACGAAATCTACAAACAATCTAAGGTATTTATGGTGGTAAAGGGTTGCAGTTCTATTCAAAGCTGCTTTTCTCATCTTTCAGAATCCGTTGGATTTATGTTAAATATTTTGGATTTAATTTTTGAATCTTTTCATATATTTACAATTTTTGTGAATAATACATTTTTCTTCCTGACTTAAAGAATTTTAACAAGAGCATCAAAGAATTGAAGTCATGTTGCTAGTAAAGGCAACTCTCTATAGGACCTCATGATCACATGACCGTTAGCTTTGAGTCTTAGTCTTTTTCCTATATGATGCGTTTGCCATGTTGTAGTGCTGTCTGAATCTACCATCTATTTAAATGTATTATTTAAAATAAAATATCAACGTATTTATCTTCAGAACACAATCATCACAAAACGCTCATATCAATTAGATTTTAACTTTGTCAAATCGATGATGTCATATCCGCCTTTTAAAGAAAAAGAAAAAATTGGGGGCATGGTGTCCGAAAAGCTTTTAAAATCCAGGGCACTACATCGTCCCGCACTTTATCGTTTTTTAGTAGTTAGGGGTTAGGGTGGGAATCGGACATAGCCTTAGGGAACAAGGTCATGTTGTGACCAACGGAAGCACGGATACTGTTCCAATACGGTGTTTGCAAATTATTCTGGGAATTTTTTGTTTTGTTTTATGCGAATTCATTTACAAAAGCTTTATATAATTAGGATTTATTAAACACCAAACAGTTTAAATATAAAAGTTTTTTGTAGAAGTTAACTATTTTGTTTAGCTCCTGTGTTGACGTTCTTTGAACCCCCATAACTCTTCAGCCGTTTACGCAATTAACGCATTTCCAACGTATCTGGACCCAGAGAAAAGCCGTTTATAGAATCTGTTGGCATTACAATAATTGCGTAAGTGGTTGAAGAGTTACGCTACACTCAAAAAAATAACTCATTGGATGAACTCAATTTAATTGTGGGCAGGATTTCCATCCAATAAATATGAGTAGCCCCACCTCAAAGAAAATTCTTCCATGTAATTAAATATAATTGAGTTAGTCAAACTCAATTTTATCAAGACAAAAAATGTCATCTGAGACGGGTCTGTAGCTGGTCTTGAACTTAGAACCTCTGCATGCCAATCCCGCTGACTGATCCACTGAGTGAACACTTTTGTGGCAATTTACTGCCGCCAGTATAAACAAATCGAATAATTATTTCTATAAATGAGGTTCGTCATATATCGTCTTATTGGAAGAAACCGAGTTGAAACGATTCCGAGCCACAGTACGTTTTTCACGTGGAAAAACACAAACGAAAGTTCTCTCTCTTCGAAAAGTCGAAGGATTTGAAGGACCAAAAGTCATAGCAGGCAATAGACGGAAGAGCTGAATATTTTAATAGTTGAATGGGTAAAATAGATGAAAAATTGTCGCTGAAAAACAGCAGAAGACACTTTAAAAAGAATAAATAAAGAGAAACAGGAAAACAGCATTCATCATGTGCACAGCACGCCCCTTACTTGAACTCATTTATTTTGGATAACTGGAGTTTATAGGTGAAACTATTAATACATTTTGTGTTAGGTCAATTAAATGTAGATTTATTATTTTAAAATAAATATATTTAAATAAAACAAACAGAATTTAATTGTGTTACATGAAAGAGGGGCTTCATTTTTTTGAGTGTAGTTGTAAGAGCGTGTATTACTTCCTGTCTGATGGCAACAGCCCTGGTGGTAGATAAAGATTCTGTTAAGTAAATTCAAAAGAAATAATCAACAGTGTAGTTTGATTTATTAATGAATTATTATCATATTTTTAAAGCTGTTAGTGCTTATTTTGAGTTTTTTATAGAAGTGGTTTCGTTTTATTTTTTTGGTGATGACTTAATAGGGATGTGATCTTCTGCTGCCTTTGCCAACATTCCTGTTCTCGACGAGTGAAATTCTCATTCCTGCCAACAATTTCCTGAAAGAATGATACTAAAGTCGTCCCTGACTTCCCTGTAGTTGTTCTTTTTTGGGTGTTTTCTTGTTTTTTGTCTTTAGTTTGTGGTAGTTTATCTGATCTTTTCATCTTCCTTGACGTCACTCGCAGGTAGTGCCGTAAAAAAACATTTTACTTCCTGATAGACGGCGCTTTGTCAAGCTTTCTAATTAATTTTCTTTGTTTGACATTCGGACTCTATTATGAAAGGAGTTTTTGTCTGATTCCACCGGCGTTGGGAGGAGACACACAAATGAGATAATTCCAGAGATGGCAGCGTAAATTAGATGAAAGGAAATTGGATTCATTTGGTTTTGATTCGCTCAGAAACTGTGGACGATTTCTCTCCTGGCCGTCATCAACGCTGGAGTTTTTGAGCTCGGGTTCGGGACACTTGGCACCAAGTGAACAACTTTACATTTTGGTCTGAATTCTCTTCTTAGCCTCACTTTAATTATTGAAAGCGAACCAAAAGAAGGGAGAAACCTCACTGACCCTTTGTTTTTGACCCTTTCACAGCATTCGCAGAAGGGAAGCTCACGGCCAATTAGTGGAGTGAGCTCAGGAACACGTTTAAAACCAAAACAAACTGGGTTCAGAAAAAGGGAGCAAATTATGAATGGGAAAAGGAAAGAGACAGAGCGCGTCCTGCTGAGAAACCAAAAGACACTGACTGTTGTGGCGAGGCGGGAGGATGTAAAAGTCTGCAGAGCGAGCTCCAGTTCACACCGCCCTGTGCATTCAGGCTGTGTTTTGTCCCAAACCACAGCGTTTGAAAGGAAATATTGTAAAGGAAGCAGACGAGGCAGTGCAACAAGTCCAGAGCTAACCACTATTTGAGTGGTTGGATCATTATTTTTTGATTAGTAGCAATTATCTTGGCTGTTTCCGCCTTAGTGTTTAATAAAATAAGTGCTTCCGTGTTTTGATCTTTAGGCTCTTTGACAAAGAGATCTGTTCTGTAAGAATACTTGATACCGAATCGGCAGATGTTGAGGGGTTGAAATGGCTTTTGTCTTGTAAATCCACCTACTGTATATGAGCCTTTTTATGCGTTAGAAAATTATAAATGATGTGTGTTAATGAACTCTTTCTACAATTCTTTCATACCAATCTAAAAACATTTATTTTAACTTCATTATATCTCTTGGTACAAAGACGTTTGCTGTCAACACTCTGCATTAAACCATTTGGCTGTGGGCTACTGATACATGGAAATAAATTGGCTAATTAGTTTCTTGTCAACAGTTTTGAATAGAAAATTAAAACGCAGCAAAAGCAAACATGTTTGTGTTACAAAAGAAAAACAAACAGCCATCCATTTTCATCCGCTCAACCGGGGCTGGGTCTTGGGGGCTGCTGTCTACCACCGATTGATATGTATCAGATTGTTGTTAAAGATTTCGTTACATCCATAATATAATATTATCTTCAATTGATTAGTCTAGGGCTGCATGGTTGTGCAGTGGTTAGCCCTCTTGCCTCACAGCAAGAAGGCCCCCTCCAGTTCCGACTGGGGGACCTGAAACAGAACCCCAATAGGGGACCTTTCTGTGTGGAGTTTGAATGTTCTCCCCGTGCATGGGTGGGTTTTCTGCGGGGACTCCTCCCACCGTCCAAAAAGATGCTTCATAGGTTGATTGGTTACTCAAAATTGTCCCTAGGTTTGTGATTCATGACCCTGCGACAGACTGGCGACCCGTCCAGGATGTCCCCTGCCTTCGCCCACGAGGCGAGCCCCATGAACCCGAAAGAGACAAAACACATTTAGACGATGAATGAATGAATGATTAGTCTACAGTTTTTATTTGTCTAAAATAATTAAATTCCGTGTTGCCATGCCTTCAGTTGACGACCAGATGTCCTCAATCTTTGTTGCTTATCGTCAAATGAAACACTCCTATACTATTTGTCCTAAAATAAAAACTTGATAGTCTGGTTCATAAACTCTGTCTGCCTGTTTCTTGTCTTGTTTTTCGTAAGAAGAAACCGTCATGGTTCTGTCAGCGGCTAGCATCAGCTTAGCTAAAAGAGCACAATCCTAAAACATTGTAAGACTTTTAACGGTTTGTATTTTTTACTGTTTCCTGTGACTTTTAAGGTCAGGATAGTACTTCAAGCTTCATTCAATAGTTTCTAAGTGGTAGACAGAATTGTTTTGTGTTCCTGATTGAAGCTCTCAATCCATCATCACTCCGTCTTTTCCAAACCTTTGATGGTGGCGTTTTTTTCTCCTCCCCATGAGATCTAGTGATTAGCGAGAATGGAAGACGAGGCTGAACACTTTTCAGCTGAAGCATTTAATGAGTCTTCAAACTTTTATCAAAGTAATTGAGTCATTTTCTTTTCTCTATTTGGGTTTGGCCTCTTTGTGTGGGGGTATTAAGTGTTGAGTACCATCATTTTCCTTTTTTCTTTTTCCTTAACCATTAGTCGGTAATAGAAGTCGTCATTAGTTACAGAAAGAGCCAGCCTCAAGCGTCGCTCACAGAGAGCAAAATGTGACATCTGGACCTCCATTCTCCCGTGTCTTTCACAATATCCAACAAGTAGAGGCTTTGAGAATGAGGTTATTACGGCAGTCACCGCACTGCCCCAAGCCCCTCGAAAACTGACAGCTGTCAGGGGTTAGCGGATCCAATTGGGACTTGTTGAACGGTGAATGGTACGAGTGGCTTTCAGCACCTCACAAGTACCTCGCTGAGGCCACAGCGCACAGGGAGGGCCGGCCACTGTTCCAACGAACGGGACTTGAGCTCTGAGTCGGGCAGTGTGTCCAATAAATCCTGATCGCCATCCTCAGAAATCATCCTACCATCGAGGATTCTAGAAATGTAATATAGAAAGAGTAAAAAGGAAAAAAAACTTGTGTATTATGACAAACTTTAAAGAGGTAGAGTTATTTTACCCAACTTTTTGGAGGCTGCTGGGAGAACCTTTTACTCCAATGAGGCTCACCTGTCCTGCATTTAACCTGGTGACATGAAACAACTGTAACTTTTTGACCGTCTACTCAATTATTCTAATTCCAATGGATTCTAAATTCCAATAACAAAGTCTTGCATATGGACCGAACCGCCTTTTCTAAGCACCAGAATCAGCTGGTTTAGGCTGTCTGCGTAAACCATTTAATGACGTAAGCTTTTCTCCACATCAGAATCGGTTGGTCTATCGATTCATGGACACCTTAGCACGGCTAGGTAGCTCGGTTGGTAAGGTGGGAAGCTACCATGCAGGAAACCAGGGTTCGATTCCCGGAGGGGAAAGAGCAATGGTACTGGGGGCAATTACCATATCAATGGCGAGCAGTTAACATCACCCAGTGAGGGTCCTTACGCAAGACCCTTAACGCTACTGCCTCCCGAGCGCGGTTTCGGCTGCAGCTCACCGCTCCCCAAGGGGATGGGTCAAATGCGGAGAAAGAATTTCCCTTCGTGGGATAAAATACAGTGTATATAAAAAAAAAAAAAAAAAATTAGCCTTTGTTTTTTTATTGCATCAAACACTTTACAGCTCAGCTCTTCTCTGCATCAAAATCCACTTGTTTGTGTAATGAGGTAAACACTTTACTACCTGCATATCAGCACAAAGCTGCTTTTCTCCGCGTCAAAATGAGCTGGCCTATGTCATTTGTCACAATTGTTGTCATATGCAACACTTTCACTGTCGTAAAGTGTTTCAATGCGGTAAAGGCGCCTTTGCCGCATTTGAATCAGTCGTTTTGACATTAATTGCGTGAACAATATACTACCCTTAAATGTTGCATATCTGTGTAAAGCTGATGGGTTACACCATCGATCTGCAACCTTTAACGCTAAAAGAGCCATTTAGGTCCGTTTCTTATGGACCAGAACCCAGCTAGAGCCACAAACTCCCACGTTATTGTCTTTGAAAAATATGCTCAAATAAGATCCTCCTGCTGCAGCAGATTTACCTGAATTAAGAATGCAGGAAAGTCAAAGATCGTGTTTTCTACCATTATAACTTTGGTTCACCTTCATCCTTATTCTCCCTTTACTATGAAATATAAGAATGAAAACATTAAGTCAAACTTCCAATTTTAGAAAGAAAATCTAAATAAAGATAAATGCAATTCTAGACTTGAAGTGCTTTGCCTCTGGACAGCAACTCTACTTTTGTGGTGCAGAAAACCTGATAAACTCAACAGAAAAATTATTTAAGTAACATTTGCCTTCAGTGTACCTCGTCTCTGACTTGCCTCTGCTACTGTTCCTACACCTGGCTGTGGATCCTGCCTCCGACTCGTCTCCCGCCCCCAACCGTCCCCCAACTTCATCTAGATGAAGATCATTTGCTGGACTTTAAATATGTAGTTGTAGAGTTAGATAAGTTAATTCTTTTCTATGAGTTCTGGTAAATCGCCTGTCCGTCCTGGGGGAGGATCCCTCCTTCATGTGGACACCCCTGAGGTTTCTTCATTTTTTCCGGATTTTAGGAGTTTTTCCTTACCTCAAAGGGGGGGTCTAAGGGCAGGGAGTCTGTTTAGTTAAAGTTCTAGTATTATCCTAATGAATTCTATGCATTTATGATCCTTTTTGATTGTATGTTAACCTTACAATTACTGGTATGAAGCCCACTGAGACGGCCGTTGTTGTCAATTTGGGCTATACATATACAATTGAATAAACTTGAATTGAATTGAATTCAAATCCAAAGATCCACAGTGGAGGCATGTGGGTTGCATATGGAGAGAAATTAGACTCAGTCGGATTTGTGCGTGCGTAATTCTTGATTTGTGCTTAAATTAGGATTTGTGTATGCATATTCTTGCTTTGCGCGTGCGTAAATTAGGATTTGTGCATAAATTTGGATTTGTGCGTGATTTGTTACTCACATAATACGTTTTGTGTATAAGTTAAAAAAATGTAAAATGAAAAAAATACAAAATGCAATTTACGTATGCACAAATTAAGATTACAACACCTTGAAACTACTTACACACACACATCTTTAAAAAACACGCACAAATCCGTTGTTACCCACACACGAAGCCAAAGTTACGCACGGATCTACCGTGAGACTGTTTTGACGTCTCACAAATTCGTCCGTAAGTGCTGCGTTTAAATACCAGTGGAATGCTCGGTCATTAGAATTTTCCTATCAGCCTTCCCTTCTTACGGAGCCCGTGTCCTGACATTAAGATATAAAAATATATCTTGTTCTCACAGATTAATATCTTGTTCCCACAGGTTATTATGTCGTTCCCACAAGATACTATTCCGTTCCCACAAGATACTATTGCATTCCCTCGAAATACTATTCTGTTCCCTCGAAATGATTAACTCGTGCGAACGCAATAATTATGTCGTTCGAACGCAATAATTAATCCTTTCGAACGCAATAATTATTCACGTCATAAGTCATTCACGCGGATATGCTCTCTGTACGCCGGCAAAAGCCGCTTTCAGCGGTAACTTCCGTGTCTCTGTGACCCATATTCGTTCAAAAAAGGAACATGAAAAACAAAAATGATCACTTTATTACTGTCTCAATGAATATAAGAAAAATATCAAAAGATTTATGATAACTAGGCTGCTTTGTCATACGCTAGCTCCTGCTAGGCTACTACTAGCGCCGCCGCAGAGCTCTTTGATGTATGCCGGCATTTGGGCAACTGGCTGGTAATATTGCGTTCGCACAAGTTAATCATTTCGAGGGAACGGAATAGTATTTTGAGGGAACGCAATAGTATCTTGTGGGAACGGAATAGTATCTTGTGGGAACGGAATAGTATCTTGTGGGAACGGAATAGTATTTCGTGCGAACGACATAATAACCTGTGGGAACAAGATATTAATCTGTGGGAACAAGATATATTTTTATATCTTAATGTCAGGACACGGGCTCAGTACCTTCTAAACATATCCAGACAATGACTCAATCAATACATGAAGACAGTAGATGTTAGTGTTGAACATAGAGGCTACTTACTTCGGGGCGCTGACCACCGAGATGGGCCGCCATTCTTCCCGTGACTCTCTCAGTCTGACTGCCTTTGATTTTTCCGGAAGAAAAAAAACAGTGCCCCCTACTGGTCGTTCCTGTTACGCATTTTGTATCAATTCGGAGTCTCGGAGAATAATACACTTTTAATATATATATTAGCCTTTAAAAGTGAACGTCATATTCTCAGATAATAATTTTTATTTTCCTTTAAAGTTTTTTTAAGCCCTGTTACACCCACTGAAGGAAATACGTAGAAGGGAAGGCTGATAGGAAAATTCTAATGACCGAGCATTCCACTGGTATTTAAACGCAGCACTTACGGACGAATTTGTGAGACGTCAAAACAGTCTCACGGTAGATCCGTGCGTAACTCTGGCTTCGTGTGTGCGTAACAAGGGATTCGTGCGTGTTTTTTAAAGATGTGTGTGTGTAAGTAGTTTCAAGCTGTTGTAATCTTAATTTGTGCACACGTAAATTGCATTTTGTATTTTTTTCATTTTACATTTTTTTAACTTATACACAAAACGTATTATGTGAGTAACAAATCACGCACAAATCCAAATTTATGCACAAATCCTAATTTACGCACGCACAAAGCAAGAATATGCATACACAAATCCTAACTTACGCACAACTCAAGAATTACGCACGCACAAATCCGACTGAGTCTAATTTCTCTCCATAGTTGCAGACCCTCAGGTTACAATAATTGTGTAAAAACTTTACTGCTATAAAGTGTTGCATATCGGTGCAAAGCACATTTCCTCACCTCAGAATGCATTCCAATGACGTTAATTGCGTCATAGTTGAAGAGTGACAGTGATTCGGGGAACACTGGAGCTACAGTTTTGGTGTCTGAGGTCTAAAGATCTGATATGAGGCTGTCCACGATGGACGCCAGCCTTGCCAGGATCCTTGGCTTGGATTCAAGAAGCAGCTCAGGACAGGACCTGTTCAGCCTCCTTTTGTTTTTGTTCTACCTTCAACCAGTCAAGCACCAGCGGCGAGATCGCTGAAACACTCGAAGCTGCATGGCCGTCATTCTCCGCATGTTGTAGTCACGACGTTTTGGTTCCCCTCTCTTCCTGGAAGTTGGTTTTTAATGAAAATGAAAGACGGAGTCCTCCTTTTAAAGAACTGCGACACTGACAGCTGCTAAATTCTCCTCTTAGATTATTGGAGGATGTCTGTCGGCTTCTTTCATGTTGGCGGGGTAAAATTTGTGCTCTTAAAGGGGGGCCCATTCTCCCCTGATGAATAATTCATCAAGTGCATTTAGTTAAAAGCATCTCGCAGCTCCTTACCCTCTTAATTTCTATTAAAAGCGTCTTTGGTTTGGCTTTTAATGTGACGAGGCATTGTACCATGTTTTTCTGTTCATTTGAGCTTCTTAATTTTAGAACCTGGTAATGAGGATGCTTCCTCCTGAATGTGCTTTCCATAAAAGCTCCGATTAGGAAGCAAGGCAGGGTTACGTCTAATGCTCACGATGTTCTCGCCTTTGTGAACGCCTTTTGTGGCGCTTTCAGCCTCCGATTCTTCTCCTAAAGCCCATCCGTTCCAGTTTGTGATGTGTTTTTGTGTGTGTGTGATTGTGTGTGTGTGTGTGTGTGTGTTCAGGGTTGTGGGAGCGGGAGTTCAGCGAAGGCAATAAGGATCTACGCACCTTCCTGGGATGGAAGTACACCCAAGTGGTGATGATGCACAGAGCAGGTATGAGAAAGCCCCATCGGTGGCGGTCAAACTCCCACCAGCTAATGAATGCTACAAAAAAAAGGCGGTAAAGAAAATCTGTGAGGTCCAATAGTGCTTCCTGCTGCTCCCCTCATGGTTTATTTAGCAGCCCTTTTTCATGTTTTATGGATTGTCTTCAAACAACAGGGCAGAGTGAAGTTCTGGATGAAAGTAGCAGAAGATTTTCATTTTAATGCTGTTCGTGCCGCTGTCAGTTTAGCAAGGTTGCTTTGTCACAGGTTCCTGAGTGCCGCTTCTTGTTCTGCTCCTCTGGATGGTCAGGACTTTGCTGTGACACGAGAAATGTCTGCCGCAGGGAAAGTCTCTGTTCTCTCCCCTCACAGGTTTGTTCCGTTTCCACGAAGACATGGAGAACATGGTTCAAGTGCTGGAGGTCCCTCTGTGGGGGGGTCAGGCCAGCGCGGTGTTCCTGATGCCCTTCCACGTGGAAAATCTGGCCCGGTTGGACAAGCTGCTGAGCCTGGACCTGCTGTCCTAGTGGCTGGAGAGGACCAGCGTCACCAGCGTGGCCATCTCCATGCCCAAGGCCAACATCACCAGCACCCTCAGTCTGCAGGTGGGTTCTCCAGATGGGGGTTCCTCACACGGCAGGTTCCCTTCCTTTTCTAAATGTTCATTAGAACCAGGGATTCTCCATCCACCTTAATATTACAGTGGAAGTCACCACTTGCAAGTGAACCTTGGTGTGATTTACTACAGTGGGAATTAAAGAAGCAGGAAGTAAACCAAAGAGATAAAAACAGCCTATGGTGCAAATTTAAAGAAACAAAAAGACAAAAAAAAAGTTTGAAAATATTTTATTGGTTAATGTGGTCATGAAGATTATTATCTAAAAGCTGCACTAGTTTTTGTTCTCTGTATTTCATATTTTAGGTGTGTTTTTTGTGGTTTAGCAACACATTAAAAGTGTATTTTAAACCATTTTACATAATTTAAGCAGAACTTTTTATTATTAAAATCTCAATGGGCTGTAAATATTTGAATATTTCAGAGGAATCTGAGATGGTGTAACCTCCTTCAAACATGCAGAGTGGTCCTCCAGGCTGTCGGTGTTTATTCCTGGTCACTGACAGCTCCTGCCTTAGTTCTCAGTTCACCCACTGTGGTTGACCACCTTCACACAAAAAAACACTTTAACCACTTCACCTTTAACACAATGAACGCTCTTTCCCGGAGAAATGAAAAGAGCATTTTCAGAAAATACTGAAGTCTCAGAAAGTGACAGCTGTGCTGAAATGTATTTCAAAGTCATATTACTTCCCCAAATATTGAACACAACCCCCATACACCTTTAAAAAACCAAAAATGAATCCACCTGTTTTACAACATCCCCATAGAAATGGGAAGTAATCAACATCGAAAGGCAAATTAGCATAAATCACTACAGCCACTCTATATTAGAAGGAAATCGTTACTAGAATGAGTAACTATTACATTACTGTTAACACAATGTTGCTTTGTGTTAAAGTTTTTATTATTTCTAATCAGATTTTGTCAAGTCAATTGAAAAAAGTAAAACAAACAGGTACTTTGTATTTTTGTGTATTTTATACACAACAAAAGTAAACAAATAAGTTGGATAAATCAAACTTCCAATCTCAGAAACTGTCCTGATAAACATCTGGATTTATTTTCTGGATGTTGACAGAATCTTCTCTCCTAGACGTATTTTTCTCATTCTTGTCTTTGACCTCAACACATTTGAAGTAGTTCTTAATTCTCCACTTAGACGATGCAAACTTTCCATCGTTCCACCGCGGACTCTCAGTTTCTACAGCTTCCTCCACCTGTTTGGTGTAAGTGTATGTAGACGTATGTGGGTTTGTGTGTAAAATAATTCAGCTCTGATTGGCCACCATGACACTACCTGTAAATGCCAATTTATGAATGATATGAATCTTTGTTTTGGAAAAACACTGAATGTTGCTGTTCGGATCAAAACCTAATACTTTGTATGAACACTAGAGGGCGCAAAGCCTTTTTTCCATGCAAATGTCATTCATAGAAGGCGTTTTGTTGTTTTCTGACTGTGGTCAATAAAGTTGGACCACCAGTTGGACCACCAGCGTTCGACATAAGCGGTTATCCTGTTGTCCGAGACAACCAGATTTCATGGAAGACAACCAAAATGAACCGGGTAGTTGTACGTGTGACAACCTGGTCTTTTATTCAACATTTTGGTATTTTTTGACTATTTTTCAAGCTTCAATGGTTAGTTTTTGGCAACCTCTGAATTCAGACATATGCAGCAAATTCTTTCCACTGACAAACGAAGTGCGTGCATGCTAGCATATCCTTTCTATTTGTAAATGTGCACTTTTCAATAAAGATTACCGGTATTTAAATACGTGTTGAACAACACTACCTGGTGTGACCACTAGAGGTCTCCAAAAACACGCAAAAAGGTTTCGTTTCAAGTTTTTGGTAATACTTTGTGTAACCAGATCCTTCGATATTTAGTAAAATGTTTGTTATCAATATTTAAAGAGTTTTTTAAATGTCCATCAGAAGAGGCAGTTGAGATTACATGTATAGAAGAAATAAAGATGTAAGTACTGACATCTGAGTAGGTTTCGGTACTGTTGAATATTGGTATCGAAGGACAACCAAAAATTGGGGAGGACAACCAAGTTTACTTGCCAGGTTGTCCAGAGAACAACCATTTTTTTCCCCTTATTTCTAACGCTGAGCACGGTTATTTTATCGTGTTCGGCAACTTCGATAGTTGTCCATATGCGTCAAAATTCGTGTTGCCAATACTTTATGAAGAGGTTGAAACCTGAAGGAGCAATTTACTTGCATATTAGACACTCTGATTCATCTAGGGCCTTGTGGAGAGGGTCTGGTGGAGGGGGGCACGGTGAAACATCCGTGCTCACCTTTCGCTGGCCCCCCCACAATTTTAACTTCCTCTGTAGACACACACACTGCATGCTAGCAGCACACACACAGCAAATACACACCACTCACAGAGGGACTCCGGAGTGGGGGGCTTTGCGGCTTGGCAGCGGTGGATCCCCCCACACTGGTGACCTCCTATTTTACCTGCAGCACACACACAGCACTCCCACACCTCCATACATGGGTGGGGTCGGGGGGGGGCGGCCGGTCTTCACCCGCCTGGTCCTCTCGGGGCGGCCGGGCTTATGGGTGTCCTGTCGGCTGCGGGAGGGGTCGGGCATGCGGCGCTGGGGGTCGGCCGGCTGGGGGGGGGGTTGCTGCTTGGCGGCGGGGGTAGGGAGGGTAACCAGATGATTGTGAGTATGTGTGTGTGAGTGCATGGGTAGGACCGACCTGGGGGCTGGCTCGCTGGGACCCTCTGGGGCTTTCCCTCCCCATCACAGAGAGGGGAGGGCACTGAGAGGGTTGGGGAGGGGGGGTCAGATATTATGGCGGGGGGGGTGGTAGTGCGTAGGGTTTTAGGGGGGTGGCTGTGGCTGTGGGTGCGTGGCGATCCCTGGGTTGCTAAGGTCGCGGGCCTGGGCTGGCTTGCGGGGACGGGGCGCCGGTCGGGTGGTGGCCGGCTCTTGGGTTCCGGGGGCCCTGGCTTCGTCCCTGGCCTTTGTCTCGGTGTCCGGCGCCCGGTGGCCCCCATGGCTGCCGCCTGGTACGGCTAAGCGCTCCTGTCTTGTGGCCTGGGGGCCGGACACTGGGTTCGCTTGTGCCTCTGGGCATTGGGGGGGCCCCTGTAGGGGGGCCCTCTCTGTGCCTGGCTGGTGGGGTGGGCGGTCCCCTCCTCCTCCCCTCCCGGGCTGCCTGGGTCCGGATGCTGGGGGGGCTTCTGGCCTGGGGGGCTCTCCTCCCCTCTCCTGGTCTGGCTGGTCTGGCTGGGTAGGATCTGGCTCCCTTTACGAACACACGGTTCACGTCGGCAGCATGCATGTATCTCCACCCCCACGTGCACGTGCACACTGCCACACTGCTCCCTGTCTGCTTCATCCCTCCTCCTTACCTACAGTGTATTGATGGACAGTTTTTTTTTCTCGCTCATCTTAGTGTCAGATTTTCACCTTTGATGTAACATTCGTCTTTCCAGCAGATCTGGTATAATTGTTACAGCTTAAATTAATAACTTAGTCAAATCAGTGCTTGTATCCCCCACCTTTTCACCTTTCTTCCTTTTACTCTCTTCCACCCTCCCCTCACATTCTTCCCCTCTCCCTCCCCACACACACTAAATGTAACAAATAAATAAAAAATAATACGACAAAAAGGGGTTTATACAAATCTACACTCTAGTTTCTTGAAGCTATATAACCTCTTTTTGTGATAGTAAAACCTGTCCAACATAAAAAAGCCTTCAGCTCTAATCTGTTTGCTCAGCTGTTGGACAGAACAAGTTAAAAAAAGAGAGAAAAAAAAAAAAAAAGAAACCTGAAGGAGCAAGAAGGAAGAGGAAGAACTAAGATGCAGATGAGAAGGACCAAAGCTTAACCTCTACACTACCCTTAGCCAATCAGAATGACTTATCCTGGTTTTAGCCCGCTCAGTTTCCCCTTCTGACTCAAAGACACTTTATGGAACATCAGCAGCCTCTGGAACGAATAACATACAAGTGTTACTTAAAACAATTGATTTAAATGGTGACATTAGAAACACTGTTAATGGGACACTATTGTGAGGCAACACTGCAAAGATGGAGGTCTTAGCGAAGTCTTTAAAAACATCATCAAATAAACACCAAACCACTTAGCGTGAAAGCCTAAACTCAAACAGCTGACAAATAGAGCTGTCACAGTACCGAACGTTGGTTGCTAAGGAAAGATGAGAAATTTACTTTGAGATACACTCATAAGAATTGTTACACATATTAACCAGGCCAAGACATTCAATAAGTTCTATGGTTGCCATGGTGAAAACCATTGATAGAGGCCAATTTTTTGGACTACAACCCCTAATCCCCACTGTTTTGTGGAATGTAAACATCTCTACTGTGAGACTTGTATGGAGCGACCAGGAGTGGTGTTGCGTCTTATTCTGGTTTTGTGTGTCATCTCCTGAAATGTGTATTTTCAGGGCTTGGTTCCTGCAGAAAGAAATCCTTTACGATATAATGCCTAAACTCTCTTTAAAAGTGAGATTAGTTTCCCCCTAAGCCTCTGCTTTAAAGTTTATCTGCTTTTGTGTGGCCTGAATGTGCAGAAGAGGGACGGCGCTCTGATTTTTAATATTGTGCTGGCATTTGACAAAGTAGATGGTGTCGAGCTTCAGTTGTGTTTTGTTTTCTCATTAATTCCCCGCGCTCTGCGCTCGCCTCAAAACAACTCCTACTGCCGTGTAGCTCCGTTGTAAATCTATATCTTCTCTGCTTCATCCTACTGTGTGGTTTTTTTTCTTCCTTCTCGTCTTTTTCCTCACGAGGACTTTAACAGTATTTATTTCTCATCTTCTCCCCTGTTGGAGTTCATGATTTGCTGCTTTGGCCTCATACCCATTCGTAGCTATTTATTCGTCTTTGCCGCCCCCGCCCCCCCATAACATCTTCACCTGCTGTGACCTCTGTTCTTATCTTGTTTCCTGTTTCCTTCACCGCATCTCGCCCGTTTCAGGAGCTCCGGCTGCAACACTGCATGGATGCTGGACACACTGTGACCGGCTGTAGCTTCATTCCTCCAGATGCAAATGTTAGGAAAAAAAGGAAAAAAGAGACTTCTCAGAGCTGAGATCTGAGATAAAAGCGGCAGAAGTTCACCTGTCGGTTTGACCTGCAGGGTGACACACCAGAAGTGACGTTTCCCACTCCAGCAGACTGATCGTCGTCCTCTCATCCGCCGGTGTTGGCCGTTTTCCGCATCCCAGTTGGTGGAGAGGAAGGGCTGACACCCCGAAGTTTGTGTCTTCGGGTCCGGGTCCAAAATGCGTCCGCGCGTCCGACCCCGCCGACCTTTGTCACATCTCAGCAAGCGTGTTAACAAACACACAAGCTGTGCTACACACCATCGATCCAATGTAAATGACTCCAAGATGAAAACATTTTCCCACAATTATGGTTCTTCTTCACAAATATTCAAAACCTTCAGGACTGGTGCCGCTAATGAAAGCCAGGCTGAATAAACTGCCAGAGACGGAATGAAACCGCTGACAAGTGGGAGGCAAACAATAAGGCGGCGTTGACAAAAGAGCGCGCTTTGCTGGGGATGATTAACAATGAGGCACAGGTGTGGATTTGAACCGAAACCAGATGAACTCGGACAAAAAAAAAACAGACCGCACGAAGAATGCAACCTAAATCCTAAAATCTGACGAAACCCCAAACGTACCTTATTTGACTGTCAGGTTTGATACACGTTTTTTTCATCTTTTTATTTTTTTTTTTCATTTAGAGGAGCTTTGTGCTGGTGAGCATTTTGGTGCAAAGCTGGTTCTCTCCATAGAAATTACGGTAATTGTGTAAATGGTGGAAGAGTCGCGATAGTTCAAAGAGTGTGTTAATGTGTTGTCACTGGCAACGGGTTAAAGTGTTAAAAAGAGAAGGCGCACGAATAGAAGGACTAACAAAAACCATTTTAGGACTTTTTGTTTTTGTCTATTGAAACATTTTGCTGAGGCGATGCCATGACTGAACTTCTAGACATCATCACTTGGATGAATTAGTATCTTCATCGACAATAAGGCTATAGGTAGCAATGCACAACAGGAAGTGTGTTATCAGAACTATTTATGAGATGAAATGTTTACATTTCAGGTATTTTTGGTAGATCAAAGCTTATATGACTTCAGTTTAATGAAGAACAGCAAGATGAAAGAGGGAATCTGCTGCAAGGTTATAATAGTTTCGGATTTTTTATTAGTTTTAGTTTTTATTTCGTTTTGAATTTTTGTTTTTAAATTTATTTAGTTTTAATTAGTTTTTAGAGGCAGCTTTACTAGTTTTTATTAGTTTTTATTTTTTGAAATTGCTTCATTTTAGTTTAGTTTTTATTAGTTTTAGTGTTAGTTTTAGTTTTTTCATTTTTTTTTGTAAATTAGGATATTTGTCAGGTGCTTGATTCAAAATCACCAGAATAAGTATTGTATGATAAAAAACTCAATCAAAGATACATTTTGAAACACTTATTATTCAGAGGACACAAGGACAACCATCCTTAAATTAAAATACAACAGCCGATAACAGCATTACGTTCCCTGCTCTCGCTTCTTTTTCGGGGGAGGGCGGGCGAGAGGCTAGCTTGTAGGTAGTGTTGATTTGCGTTTTTGTGTGCGCTTTTTAAATGTACTTTTCGTAGGGTTTTTTCCCTTTGAGGAGCGTTCCACAAATTTTGTCTCCTGCTTCGACTACAAGGCACTTACTTTTGTTTTCGATGCTGTTATATTCAAAAAGTCCCAAATAGGACTCTCCCGCTTTCTCCCAACTTTTAATGCAGCCATCACGCTCATGTAAATGTCTATAAACACGCTAGCCGGCAGTGTCTGACAGACATCATGTGACGTCACAGACAACGTGATGCCGTAGGGGTCAGATACACAGTAAAACTAGCAGCGTGAAGTAAATAGATTTTATTTCAACCCAAAAGACTTATGTATTAACAAAGACGAAAACGAAGGATTTTTTGGGGTTAATATTATTTAGTTTCAGTTCGTTTTATACACACAACAAACAGTTTTAGTTAGTTTTCGTTTTTGTAAAACTCTCGTTTTTATTTTTATTTCAGTTAACGAAAATGTTTTTTCAGTTCTAGTTTTAGTTTTTTTGTTCGTTTTCGTTAACTATAATAACCTTGATCTGCTGGCCAACTGAAGTCATGGCAACCCCTCAAGAGTGTGACAGAAGCACTGGCCATGTTTACAGAAATGCCCATACAAGACAATGTCTAGATCAGATCTATTTGGGATTACACATGTGATAATCACAACATTCCAGCGTGTTAAACACCTCTTTGGCAGTAACAAGTGTTAGAAGGCATTGGCAGCACTAAGCTGACTTTATGAAAAGATGATGAACATACCTCAAGATAATATTATAATATTAATGAGGTGCAAGGAACGAAGAATGACGAGTTTCTTTTCATACAGGAGGTACACTGGATTCACTGGAATGAAAAATCATCAGTCACATTATGTAAGACTACTCAGAATGTATTGAGGAGGTGATGGGTCAGAGTAGTTAATGGGAAGTTTTTCTAGTCGAAGTTGAGTTTCTTATGTCTTATTTTTAATAATTAGTCTTTTCAGAGAGCAACACAACTAATAAGTCAAACTTTGATCACGATAATACTTTTTCAGAACACCTAAAATACGAACCAAAACTCACTTTTTCAAGTACAGCACGTATCACGCAGTACCCATAATGCTCCAACAATCCATCAAGCGGTGCAGTTTTAAAAACTTTTTGACAGATTATTGTGTGCCCTGTATAACAGGAAATCTGCCCCAGAATTCACACATAAGCTGCATCCCAATACACGGTGGACTGGTCATCTTTGAGGACTTTAGAGTTCTTAGTAGGTGGAAAAAAAAAGAAGAATCCATGTATTGACTTCTATTCCTAGAGTCGAATCAGATAGATCTGTCTGAGGCAATATCGAATCAAATCAACCAATAGCATCAAAGAATCGTTTCAAAATTAGACAATTCGATAATCAAATGGAAATAGGAAAATTCCATTTCGATTGAGACATGGTGGGTTTATTGTACTGTAACAGAAAAATGACCCAAGTGCATCCCAGCGGACAAACACACACGTGATGCCAGCAAAACACAATCGAGTCATCATTCCAGTCCAATGTGTGGAAACACTTTGAATTTCCCAAAGACATGTGACCATACTGTGTGGTAGAATGTTCTACTAATGTTCCATTTGGATTATTTGGATGTGAAAAAACAAAAGTGAAAAAAGGACAATGGATTTGACAATAATTCTTGTTTATTTGTTTGTTTGTACTCATATTTAATTTACACTTGATAATCTTACAATAAATACAAAGAGTCTGGAAAACTTCACCTGCACGGGTCAGGACCAGGTACTTCTCTCTGAGTCACACCAGTGTGGAAGTTTTGGCTAAAGATTTCCTGATCCATCTTAGGCCAGAGAATCTGATCGGATCGTTTAAAATGAACCAATATTTAATCCGAGTCGAATCGGCAATAACAAATATTGAATCGAATTGTTAAAAAAATGAATCATTACACCCTAGTGCTGAGACCTGTCTATATTTGACCGATGGCCGTTACCTCTCCCCTGATCTGATCATACAGTTTTCTCTCTTCTTTAGTAATTCTGAGTACCGTCAACTTTACCTAAACCCCCTTTAAGTAATCTAGACGTAAAAAGCAAGCCAATAATCTCTGTGGCTCCTTTAGTACAAAGACTAAAACGATTAAAGAGTTTTTTTTAATCATGACAAAAATGACGCATCATTGTCTGCTGAATGTGTTTTATTTAAGACATTCTTAGAAACACATTAAAGTGAATATTCTTATCAAGAATTGGCTTTTTTATTTTTAATAGTATGAATGTTAACTGTTATTATGTTGTTGTTACAATCTCCATTTTCACCAATCAATGCTTTATATTGATAAAAAATGTTCAAGCTTGGCGTAAAAAAAAGGTAAAAACTATATAAATGAAGACAAAGCCACTCTTTAAATACTTGTCTAATGCGTAATACTGTGATTTGGAATAATTATAATTGTCTATTAATGAAAAATCTCTATTAAAAAGCTTTATGCAAAACAAAAATGTAGTTTCCTCTGCCTAGAAAGTGGTTTTGTTTGGGCGAACAGTGAAAAACTTTCTTTAAAAATGAAAATAAGTTGAAAAAAAATACAGATTACCAAAATAATAGTGACATATTAAAAAATAATGGATACTGCAGTAAACAGCCAGAATAATCGTTAGGCTGCTGGAACACAGCCTTCCAAAAATCCAGTTGTCCGTGTTCTTCATGAAAGCTCTGAACAAACCCTCAGAGTGCTCCAACCCCCATGTCATCGCTGACTATCATTTTTCCAATTGGGTCAGGCAAATAATTGCTCATCATGGCGCATTAATACTGTTTACCTCTCAGCCTGTCAGTGCCGGGGATGGCCATGGACTCCGAAGATTAGAGGGCAGCATCTGGACAAACAGATGATCGCGGCATATGTGTGTCCACGAAAAACAAACCCAAACGCGCTCCAAACCCGTCCCTCACCCCTGTCCTTTGTGTCCCATCAGCCCCTGCCATCTAAATCGTTTTTTTTTTAGCTCTCACATGCGCCGCTAATGCGCTTCCTACCTCGCCTCTGCTGACCTAAATAAAAGTGGCGCTCAGCAGCCAGGAGAACCAGGGAGGTGACGGAGGACGAGGCGGGTCAAGGATCGCTCAGGGACGAGGTGGAAATCACAGCTAAAGGCTAAAAATAGACGCAGAATCTGGCCTTTTTTTTTGCCCATCTCGTTTTTCACTGAAGGACAAAAAACGTTTGGTTTGTGATGGAGACAAAGAGAGCTTCTTAACAAGCCCAGCCCAGAAGTCATGGAAAATCCACCTCCGTCCCTGAACCCGGCTGACCGGACCACACAGTCACCCCCCCCCACACACACACACACTCACTCCCAAATCTGGCCGTCTCTCAAAGCGATGACTAAGACCGATGAGCCTGCACCAGAAGGCTCACTCAATCATGACTAATGAGGTCAAAAGGTCATCAAATATTTACAAGAGAGCGCTCTGGAGGTGTACAGTGTTGGGTGGGGGTGGGGGGGGGTTGCTTCAGCACAGCCTTGGTATGAATAAATCAAAGCTGTTTGTTGAACTTCTCGCTAAAAGCTTCTTTTTCCCTGAAGAAACTGGTAACGAGTCCAGAGTTTAAGGCGGTCGCCAGATTCGATCCAGAAGAGAAGCGTTGACGGTCCCACCGTGTGCTTGGACCCACCCACTCAGGACACCACAGGCTGTGTTTGCTTTCTGTTCAGCAGCTTAGAAGGATCATTTTCAGAGTGTTTTTGATAAACTGGAGGAGGAGGGAGATGGAGGAGTGGAGATGAAGCCATTTTCACCCCCGTTTGTTATGATGGTCGGGCTGATTCTAATCTGGATGATCGATTGGACCTCATTTGTTCCAGTCTGGGTCAGTAGGTGTTCCTGATGTGGAGCTCCATGCAATATTTAAACTTCAGGGCTGTGTGAAGTTTTTAGGAATTCGAGTCATTTATCTTTGGAGGTATTTGATACGAATGTCCTCCAGATTCTCTTCTTTTGTGCAGTACGGTCATTTTTAAAACAGGTGCTGGGGAAGAAAATCTAAGAAAAGAAAGTGTGAGTCTCACAAACGGAGGTTAGCTACACAACTTTTCAGCATTGGAGAGAAAAAAAATGAGATGAAACTTCAAAAGTGTATAAGCTTCTGCCCAAACAACAGAATTACTGCATATTGGCCTTGTTTGAATTGTTACTATGGCTAAGATTTATTCATTATCCTGGAGATTTACATACATTAATTTTGTTGAGATGGCAACCCTCTCAAACTTCCGTTAAATACCTAACAAGTACCCGAGTACAAAGTACAGAAGTACCAAAAGTACCCTTTCAGTGCCTGAAAATTTATTAGAGGTTTTCTGCTTTATTTCCTAATAATTTCAATCTCAGGGTGTTCTTTTAGGCCGTTAACACCAAATCTTTTGGCTCCAGTGTTTACATTACTTCGACTACCGTAACTCTTTAACTGTTGATTCCAGTGGATTCTGTGGTTTGGAAAAGCAGCCTTTCACAGTAGGGAAGTGCTTACACAATGAGCGTAAACAGAGAAAAGATGCCTTGCGCTTAATGCAACACATAACGTCAGTATTGTGTTGAGGATTTATGGTTTGGCAAAGATGTGTGTTATTTAGGCGAGAGGACCTGGCTGTAGACATCAACGTCCGGAACCGAAGTGCTTGACTGGAACTGCTTGTCCCCCCACATCGTTCAAAAAACCTGAACCAACCGTGGACTGGGTGAGCGGCTGTCTGGAGCGTAGGGCGGGACTCCCTTGGGGGGCCCTGGCCTGTGCCCGGGGTCGAGGGGATGCCCAGAACTCCTGGATGGTGGTGGATTGCTTGTCGGGGGCAGGGGGGCTGCTCTCCTTGTTGGGCCAGGGCTTGCGCTCTCTGTCCCCCGGTGCCTCCCTGCTCTCGGGCTTTGCTCTCGCCCCTGTGGCGGTCCTGGTGGCCCTGGCCTGGGTGGCAGATGTGATTGTTCTCTATCTGCTGCCGTGCGGGTGTTTAGCTGCAGCTACTGCTGCGGCGGGGGTCCTGGTGTGGGGATGGCTTGGTACTCTCCCTCCTTCTTTTTGCATCCCATCATCCACTTTAGAGGAACATGGGGATCCACTCGAGCGCAGGTGTTATCTCACCTTTGCACATGTGGTTTGAGTGATTGAATGGAATGTTTCACGTGTTGGTCCGAATGCATAAGCATGCGTGTGTGAACATCAATTGTGTTGTGTAAATGTTGACATGTTTTCTTTTTTTTTTTTTCTTTTTTTTTTTTTCTTTTTTTAACATGACATGTTTTCTATGTGGGCATTTTTGGAGCCCACAGGTGTGTTTGTGGCATTTGGGTGTGTGTGTGAACAGGCCCCGCCCCTTTTGGATTTACATTCCTTATAAACCTGACTGTAACGATTGTAAACATCCAGCAACTTGTTACCTTATGCTGCTTCACGGTTCTCCCCCCCCCTCCTCTTTTATCACCCTCCTACACCCCCCACCCCCTCTGGCATCCCTTTCTCTTCTTCCCTTCTTTTCTTTTCTGTCTGGTCCAACAAAAGACTGTTACAGAAATGACTAAGGTGAATAAAGTTTAGCCTTTACAAAAGGGGTTTATTTAAATATACACCTAGTGTGTCAAATGTTTCATAACCCCTTTTGTAACGGTAAAATATTTTCAACACAAGAGACTTACAGCTCTCATCTGTCTGCTCAGCTGTTAGACAGGACAAGTTAAAAGAAAAAAGTAAGTTCAAATGGCATAAAAAAAGGCAGTAGTGATGTAGAAAATAAGCTGGGAGGGCCCTGCTCCCCTCCGCAACATTGAGAGAAAGGGGGGCAGGGCACCACAACAATAAGCTTTTTTTTTTTTTTTTTTTTTAATTGGCCTTTCATATTTTGTAAAGATTGCGAAAACGATATTTTGAGTTGCAGTGCAGTCAGAACGTTTTTCAGTGGATTTATTCAGCTGGATTTTTTCCCAATGTATGTGTTTCATTTTTGTGTCACGCTCTATGAATGCTTCATTGTTGTGTCCCATCAGTCTTTCATCGACGTTTATTTCAAACTAAACAATGTGTTGGAAAAACAAAACCATACAAAAGTAGCAGCTGCTTCCACCCCAAACATGCTTTGTACACTTGTATGAAAAGTGAAACGACATGAAGTTTCACATCATTTGACTCCCATCACAATCTGCACCTCCTGATGGAGCGCTCACTTAAATCGACAAATGCAACAGTCTTCCTGTGATTGTCGCACGTTTGAATGAAACCGCGAGGATCCTTAACTGTAAAACATCACTGATGAAGCCATTAACGTCATGTGTCTGTTATACTAAAGCGATTATCATCACAATATCTGAACAAATCCATTTTAAATGCGTCTTAATGGTTTGCCAACACGATTGGTTTGCTTTGGACTATTTGTTAACCTGATGTTTGTTCAGCATTGTTTATCCACTGAGCTCCAATTTGAAACTTCTTTCTCTGATTTTTGTGTGCCGGATGTTCCCCCAAAAACATCCATCCTCTGTATCTCAGTTACTCCATCCTGTGCAAATTCTAGGAACAGATAGACATCAGGGCTTGTTTGAGAAGGACATCTGTAAAAGTTCGTCGAGGTGCGTCATGATCTCTAGCAAAGTTTCTTTTACTGTAATGAGATCATTTCTGTTTGAAGATTCTTCGTCCTGAGAACATGGATGTTTTACGGCAGGTTTAGTTTGCTTCTCTTGCATTGTGTGCTTTTTTTTAGCAGCTGTGGAATGTCATCTAAATGCTGGTATAGTCCAAACTTTGGTGTGAGTTAGGTTCCGAATTGACAAGAAGCTTGGAAAATGTTTTACCAGAAGGCTCACATTGAGGACATTTGATTTGCACTATTTCTCTGCTACATATTCAGTTTTATTTCATGGCAGGTGACCAACACATAGTTTGTCTGAAAACAGGTTCTAAATAAAAGAAATAATCAGTTCCCATGACCTTTTAGTCATCTCAAGCTGCATTTCCTCATTTCTATTTTATGTAAGCTATTCATTAATTGAATGTACAAGTACAATTGCCATATCTTCGTGTATATTGTTATTGGGATATGGAATTTAGGGTCATATCATCCAGACCTTTGTTCAAGCAGAAATCTGGGACTTAAATTAGCATTTCTATTGCTAACAGCGATCAAAAGTGTCCTGCCGTGCGCTCCGGCAGTGGGAAAGTAAGGGCAGGGATTCTTCCTCTGGCTAAAATGCAGGAGCTTTATCTGCCATGACATTGCTGCTGTGTAAGCACCTAGAAACGTTTGTTTTTCCGCACACGCTCGACACCAAAGTCAGGAAGGTCAAGAGAGAGTGTGAAGGAGGCTGACAGTCCTAGGAGGACATTCACGGCACAAAGCACGACAAAAAACTAGAAAGAGATGGGTCAAAGGGCCGCTTGTACAAGAGACAAAAAGCCAAAGAAACAGAAACATGAATCACTGGGATGTTTGTTTAGTCTGCCTTCCAACAAGCCCCTGCAAATTAAGCTTAATAATTAAATAATGGCAGCTTTCCTTGACAATGTTTACAACAGAAGTTTAAGTGACTTTGATCCCATAGAATTAATAAAAAAAACAAAAACTTTCATGGACCGAAAAAAGAATGAAATTAGGACTTTTAAGTAACAAATAGTTTTAATTAGTTTTGGGCAAATGCCACCTCATTACAGCCTCCTTGCTTCTCTTTTTTTTTTCTTGGGTTTTAGTTTTGTTACTAAAGCAACAAGCTAACACTATGACAACCTGTGAAGAAAGGTTTTTCTTATTTTGGTGCATTCCAGCTTTTCACGCCGTCATGATTTTGGGTGAAGGATTGCAAAAGCAGGTGTTCAGGTGAAGTAAGACATTTCATTTTCCAAAATAACTGAAGGCAGGAATGGAAATGCAGCTGAATGTCACAGATAAACAAGCGACAGTAAAATAAATCCAAATACAAAAGAAACTATAAATCAGATAAATATAAAGTATAAATCAGACAACCTTCAGATCAAGGACATCAAACTAGAATAAGTAAAAGGCCCAACAAAAAAAATTAATTACAACACCAGACAATCTATAAACGTAGGCAGACCAAAACAAGTTTCTGCTAACTTCGAGATTGCACTTTTTTGATTCAATATGTACCACATTGACGCCTTTGCCTCGTACTTTTACTAACCTTAGCGTTGACTTTAGTAGTTTTTTAATATACTGTAGGGAGGGGTAGAGTCACCAGCTCCAGTTTTTCAGATTATTGGAATGGAGAAAAATAATTCACTGTTCACATCAAAATAATAAACATTCTCCAAGCACTTTCCCTGGCCACTTTTGTAAAGTTGCTAGATGTTTCTAAAAGTTTGATAATGTAGCGACAAAACTGATTGAATATAAAAATAGACACATAGACAACTGGATAGAAAGTGCCAATAAGCAGGGTGGGGGTTGGTAATGTTAATAAAGCTTTTACTGTTTTTACTTTTTTTACTAACCCATACCTGGAACTATGCAATATGAACACGTACTGTAACTCTGTGTTTCTCCATTAGATATAATGTAATTGCAATCAAGAAATATACACAATCTATAAAGAAACTACATAGATTGTCCAATTCACATAGAAAATATGTCAACATGGTTTTTTGTAATAAACTTCCAGTGACATTAGTGGAAACAAGGATATCAGAGTTCACAGTTGGCTGCTAGCAAAAACAGAATCATGTCGTTTCACTTAGAAAGGTAAAATTGCTACAAATCTCAGTCTGTCGGTAACTCCGACTTTGTAGCAGTTATGCTTTTGAAATAAAATGCGACATTTGTACAGTTTCATTGCTTAGCGGTTATTTTTCAATAGACCAATATTGGCATGTGTTATGTGTTGAATCACTTTATAAAAAGAGAACAATGTAAACAATGTGTCAATAAAGTCTCTATTGCATCCATGTGACTTATTGTTTAAACGTCTTTAAACTTGTTAATATTGCTAATATTTGAACTGAACCTCTACACAACTGGTCACAGGGCCCCAGTTAAGCAGAATTACTGCTGTGGTAATAAAAGCCTAAATGAGATGTCCGTGCATGTGGACGCCAGGTCTTCAGAAGTTAAGAGACAATAAAGGTACCATGACTCAATTTTAAAACAACGACTTAGCGTTTTTGACATTTGCATTGATGGATAAAGTTTAACTATTAGAAAAATGTCTGTTGGACTGCTAATTTCAGAAGAAAAGGGTATACTGACTGGTCATAAAAAGAACTTGTCTATTCAAGATTTCATTATCTTTCTTCTAGGGCTGTTGTCTTTTCCTCTCACATGATTCAAATCGCATCTCAATTCAGCGAATACAGGTCTGTGAATCAGTACATAATAGATTCAACTAACTTTGTGGCGATACGATACAGTCCAATTCTTTAATCTAAATAGATGCAATCTAAGGCTTTACTACTCATTTGGCGTTTAAAGCTACCAATGAATAACATAACACGTATCCTTCACTGTGGTTCACCAGCAGCCATTGTGATTAAACCAACTTGGTAGAAGCAGCTTATGATTTGCTTACATTGAATGTACATTAAAAGGCAAACACAATAGAGAACACAACAGGAAGACAAACTGACAACTGGTTCAATGGAAACCAATCATTCCCTTCCCTTTTACCAATGTAATCTTGTTTGTATCTTGTTTTGAACCGATAGGAAATGTTTCTCTCATCCTTTACATCCCTGCTTTTTTGGGCCCAGTTTTTAGGCGTTTGTTCTCATTGGTTGCGTGTTTGCCGTCTTCTCCACGCCTGGAGCTTTTGTCCCTGTTGTTTGTCCTTTCTCCATTAATTGTGGGCAGAATTAGCAGGGGAATCTGCTTTTTTTTGATGGATATCAATTTCTAATTTGTGGAAAGACTGGAGAGTTTGAGTTCTTGCAGGATTAACACGGAAACTAAAATATTTAATTGTACCCTGGGGAAATTTACGCTGCCGTTTCCAAAAACAATGACTGCAATATGCAGTTTGTAGATAGAAAGGCTTCACAGGACACAGTAAAAAAATGATCAGAAAATGTTACTGCTCTTAAAATAACAGAGTACCTGAACAATTTAATTTGCCTGTTGGGGAACTGGTCATTATCTGTATTTGTTTGTAGATCTTGATATATAGGAGAATGTTTTCCTCTCATTTATTTTCCTTTTTTTATCTACAATGAGTGCTTAGAGATGGAGCTCCGTCGCGTCTCTGATGCTCTAACCTGTGGCTTCACAGTCTTCCTTACAGGTATATGCAAAAAAAAAAAAAAAATTTAAGTTGCTAAGCCATCAAAGGAAAATAATGCGATTCTGCACGCCTGCGGGTGGATGCCATGCTTCTTCAGGCCCGGTTAGCCTCTCTCTGCTGTAGGCCAAGTGAGCCTTACAAACAGACAAAAAAGAAGAAAGCAGCAGCTCACAATGCCTGTGGCTTCTCTTCCTCACTGACAAATAGCTGGTGAATACCTTGTGCAGGGCATCAGCAGTCTTCCCAGCGGTGTTACATCTAAGATTCATGTGGAGCGGCGCAGAGAAAGGGCAGCCAAAGAGCACCTCCCAGAGGTTCGTCTCCCCGTATAATTCTGTGCAACACCTCTGCGGGGCTCCTCTTACATCCTTTGTCTGTTCCAGTCATGCTGTCTCTCTTAAGTTGTACAGTTACAGAAACAATTAACCGCGTTTGTTGCCTTGAGGTGCAGCAAACTGAAGCGGGAAAGCGTCACTGTGCAACATTGTTTTGCTCTGGAAAACCAGAGGGCACCCTGTTTCACTTCAGTTTATTTAATATTTGCAAAAAAATCAAAAAAATAGAACAACAACCAGAACTTAAGGTTTGTTTTTGAAAAAAATCTAATCACCTCTTTTGTGGGGGTGGGGGGTGGTGAGGGAGGGGTCCCATCTTTGTGTGATTGTCCTGTGTTTTCTGTTTTCACTCATTTTAATTTTTTATGACTTTTTATCTGCTTTTATGTTAAGGGCTTTGTGTTTTTAACTGAAATGAAAGGCACTATACAAATAGATAAAGTTTGAGTTAGAGTTTGATAGACTAAGTAAATGACTCTTCATGTCATTTTATTTGCAATACCAAATCTTGTAGTTCCTTAACAAGACCACAAGGGTCTGGTTTAACAAGAAGCCATTTTCATCTGACTTCCAAAAGATTTGGTTTTGACCATAAAATGTATTTTTCTTTTTGCTTCACAAAACTAAAACATGAGATTTATTTTTGAAAAATTGAATCACCCTTTAAGCTTTTTAAACCTTTTTCTAAACTTTTCGTGACAAAAAAATTAAGCACAACTGAATGCATCTTTTTAATTCATTTCACTTACAAACACCCACACCCCTGCTCCGGTTTTAAAATGTCAAAAAAACAAATGTTGCAGTTCCTCAAAAGACCACTAGAGGCTGGTTTAAGAAGGAAGTAATTAACTTTAAAAAGATAAAACTTAGTGGATTTAGTTTTGACTTGGCTTTTTTCATGTTGACAAACAACAAATTTAGATTTATTTTATGAAATCAAAATTAGATGCATTTTTGCAATATAATCTAATATTTGTAGAGTTTTTGTCCTCTGACTAAAAACATACTATTGCTCCTTTCAGCTGTCCTGTCATGGCATTGTTTTTGTTTTGTTGTCGTTGTACATTTTATCGGGTTACTCAAAGCAACAAACTATTCAGACCTCGGGGTGATAATTCTTGACTCTGGAACACTTGCTAATATGGATTTTGATCGCAGAGTGACTGATTCGTTTAGATACGACCCCACGACTAACCTCCGCCCACCCTTGTTCTCCAGACGGACTTAAAGAAGATCAGTTCATCAAACACTAGGAGGAAAACGGTCACCAATGACCTCACGTTCCGCTCTTATTGCCACTGGTAGCTGAGGTCGTTTTCTTATCAGGAAAGGATCAGAAATCAAGGCTGAAAAGTTGAGGAATGTTTTTAGACTGGGTAGTCTGCTGAAGAAAGAATAAGAAGTAATGGAATGAAGCAGAGAAACGTGAAGCAGGTGAGGAATGGGGATGCCAGACGTGTGGCAGAGCAGCAGAGGAAGACAGTGATGAAGAGGCTGAAAAGGAAGAGGAGCTGTGGAGGAATAATGGATGAAGACAATAGAAGTGCATTAAATCAGGTGCTGGCATGTGTTTCTTTATAAAAGAAGGCCTTTGTGTGTTGTTACCCACTTCCATGCATCCCTCCACTCTTATGCTGACCATGCTTTTTTTTTTGTCTGTTTCCTTTTATATTAATTTTTTCAAATCAAAGCCTTGAAAGAACAAAGATGTTGCAACCATGTGATTGCTTTCATGTCTGAGGTTGAGCGATATGTTTAGCGATTAGCTCCATTTTTACGTTTTTGTTAGCAACAGATGCTAGCACTTTCCCCATCTACAGCCAAAACTTACCGTTATGAAATGACATGGGTGTGTTAGGCTTGGGACATGCTTTATCTGGTTTGTATTGGTCCAACGAAGTATGTGCTAGCAATAGGAGTGCTTTTCCAACCTCGGGAGCGCCATCGTTCAGAACGCAGCTTTTAATCCAGGACTCCACTTAATCTAGCATCACCTTGAACTGAAAACACACACTGAAGAATATTATTTTGTGTTTTTGGAAATAAATTCAGGCATCAGGGGTTAAGAAAATGACTCAAGTTTCTCCATTAAAGTCTCTTCTTGTCACACTATCAATTCAACCAGTCAGGACTCTAAAGGTGCATAAATGAGGTGTATCATTTTTCTCTGTAATGTCACTCTTTGACTGAAGGTGGCGCTCCCTGTGTAAGCAGGAAAGTGTTTCTATGTAGGGAATTTCATTCAGGACTTTTCGTTACACACCTACTTTAAATATGGTGATACTATTCACTGAAATGGGCCGTTCTCATGGCAACAGAAAGCAAAAGGTGGAGTCTTCGACTTGATTTAGAACAAACAGAAATGTTGAGCTTTTGTAAGTGATTGAGTTGAAAATTATTGATAGTTTGTGAGCATTTTTTTTATTTTTTAACATTAGAGAAGTCAGGGCGACACCTAAATAACGCGCTTTTTGACGTACGGTAAATCTTCGACTGTTCATTCGATCCACATGGATCAGCTGATTTTGAGGCGGAGAAAAGTAGCCTCACATTTTGGCCAAACACTGATAGATTAGTAAAGTGTTGCACTGCAGCGAAAAGCCGTTTTTTCAGCGATTGCTTAAACACTTCACTGCTGAATGACCCAGTGTTGCCTATCAGCACAAAACTGCTTTTCTCCGATTCAGAATCCGCTGGGATGTCGTCAACTGTGTAAACGGTAGCAGAGTCACGGGAGTTGAAAGCTCTAAAGCTGTGATGTCAAAGGCTCAACATCCAAACAGAATTCAAAAAGAGATCCACAAAAAAAAAAAAAAGAAACATTTTCCTTGACAATAAAAGCATAAATGTCTTTATTTCCGGACGTTTATTCAGCGGAAGTTCAAAAGAGTCCCCCAAAAATGATTTTTGTCAGCGACTCGTCTCCCCTGCAGCTGGCATGGCTGGCCTCCCCGCACACCCACACAGCGGTGCACACACTCATCCCCACACATGCTCTCATGTGGCCCCCAGAGAAGCCTGTCACTTTGAGTGGCCCTCTGCCACGGGGAGGATAAACTACCTGTCATGACGACGGCTTTCTCTGGAATTCATATCAGAGGCAAAACAAAGAAGGTGCGGAGGTCACGGGGCATCACTCTTAAATTATTCATCCTCTTGCCTCCTCCTCCCGTCTCCTCTTTGCCTGTCGCCCACTTTGTTCTGCCAGCTCACAACAAGGGCAACTGTCAGCCTCCTTCCCCAACTCAGATTTTTGGGGAAGCAGATAGATGATAGTGGGGGGAAAAAAGGCTCTTGAAGTGACTTGTTCGCTGGTTAATCATGTGGCAAAGTTCAGCAGAGGCCATCACATGTCTCCACTTCCGAATGTCAAAGCATCATGAAAATTTTAAACTCTTCTCTGCCTCCCCCTCGGCTCTCCTTGTGTGCATAATTTATCGGCGTCCTGGCAGCTTCTTGTTTGCATACACTTGCGGGATCCATTAACTCCGTCACTCTTTGTTTTCCGATTCCAGAAAGCGCTGTCTGGTCTGGGACTGATGGATGCCTGGGACCAGAAGGTGGCCGACTTTTCCGGCGTGTCGGACAAAAGTAAAGGGAAGCTCCACCTGGGCGCCGTCCTCCACTGGGCCTCAATGGAGCTGGCTCCCCAGGCTGGGGAGGGCGAGGTAGACGTGGAGGAGAACGTAGGGCGGCCCAAGCTGTTTTACGCAGATCATCCCTTCCTCGTTTTGGTTAGAGACAACGCGACGGGCGCCCTGCTGCTCATGGGGGCTCTGGACCATGCAGAGGGGGAGCTCCTACATGACGAACTGTAGCTTCACCTGCTGGTGAAGATATTCTGTGTGTTTTTCTGCCAGTGCAGAGTTCCCCCTCCTGCATGTATAAATAAAAGCACTCCACTGGTCCTGTCAGGAGAACACGGAGGTGACCGGGGATCTTCGGCAGGTTCCCCCGGGTCGCCTCCGAGCAAGACTGATGGATCGGCCAAGTGCTTATTGATGAGCCAGCTTAATGCTAATGGCCGCAATGCGTTATGGCGCTTGTCAGCGGTACAGGGAAGACGGGAAACCTTTTAATCTCCTAATGCCATCGTTGATCAATGGCAACACGGTGCAGCTGGAAACAAGCAAGACTGACACGGCCGGAATGACTAGAAAAACCCACAAGAATGCGGGATTGAGGCATCGTCTCGGGTTTATGCCACATCGATGTCCCCACCTGCTCCTCAACAGAAAACAATCGATCTTTTCTACTCAATAGAACAGCTTGAACTCACAACGTCAAACTGACATTGCTGAATTCTTACAAGGATCCACAGGCGAAAACACTTCAGCCACTTAGTCTTATGAATAATGGAGAAATAAACCGTGAGAGACGGAAAAACTCCCATCCAACCTTTTCTCTCGTTTTTAGTGTGTTTCTATTCAAAGAACGACTTCCAAACCTTTGCAGTTTAAGACGGTTTTGTTCCAAGTCTCCTAAAAGCACAGAAGATTTAAACGTGCATTTTATCGCTTCTCCATGTCGCTGTATTTAGTAACTGCGACTAGACTGAAGTCGACTGTGGGATTCCAGGAACTCCGGTGTTCTTTCAGGTCTGCTCTGCAGCGGTGCGGGTTGATGCATTAGCCTCTGTGTTTTCCTGTGCTGCACAGAGGAGTGCATTACCCTCCACAACGAAGAAGCCCGAATGCTCCGTGATGGATCTGAGACTGACAGCCCGCAGCAAATCAATCCCGCTTATTCGAACACCAGCTCCCAGCTGGCTCGCCATCACATTCTATTCAGGTCAGAACTCTGACAAACACTCACCAGCCTGGATCCGTTCGCAGGTACCCAGACATAATCTGAGTTACCAGGAAAAGGTGAGAAAAATCAATTCTCAATGCTGTGTGGAGGCCGTACAATATATCTAGGTTATGTGAGGGTTTGTGTAATTAATGCTTTTAGAAGGGCAACAAGATAAATTGCCTAATAAGTATTTGTTTTCTTTGACTCTTAATTTAAAATCATCAATCATGTCCTGTTTTTCAAAAGAAATTTCTTTCTGATATACACAAAATAATTGGATTGTGGTTACTTTTACGTATCTTCCTGAGGTGGTGCAGAATTCTTACAGTGATGCTACGTTCACACCCGGCATGTGTGGTGCATTCAATACCGAATGTGGGTTTTCGAATGGTTTTCACAGGGGTCTGTCGCTACCGGATACTAGTGCAGGTACTCATCGTTGGAAGAGGCTTGGTGCGAAATGTTGAAGTGGTACAAATCTCGCAAATCTTCTCCTCCACGATCAATTTTCCAACGGTTGGTGCCTTCGTGTTTTGAGAAGGACGCTACCCATGTGTCACTACAAAAGCTGAGTCCCTGATTGGGACTTAAGTTCAACCGGTTCAGAATCAGAAGTACTTTATTGATCCCACACGTGGGAAATTTGTGCAAAATTTGTTCTACGGACTTATACATTTGCGAGTTTTGAATGCTGAAGCCCAAAACACGAATGTGCGTGCATTTACATTGACTTCTCATTGAAAGCAGTCGCTTCAACGCACATTTCCGAGCCCGGTGTGAATGTAGTGTCAGACATCTACAGGGTTGGACACGCACCAAAACATTAACACACTATATTTACCATTGAAATCAGTTGCCCTGATCGTTACATGACATTCTATCCCTCTCTCTCCGTCTTGACCCTTTTCCATCCAGCATTTAATTTGAACATTCTAGCGTTTGTATACACGTCCTCAGTCCATCCATGCGTCCCTCTAACCATTTATCTGTACATGTTCTGGATTCCTGGAGCCTATCCACACTCCAGTGGGGCACGTCCCGGAGATTTTCCCAGTCCATCACTAGCAAAGAACCACACACACTCGCATTCGCACCTAAGAGACAACTTCTAGTCACCAAGCATGTTTTTAAACTGTAGGAGGAAGCCAGAGTACCCGGAGAAAACTCATGCATGAACAATTAGAACATCCAAAGTCCACGCAGGAGGAACCTATGCGGGATTCAAACTATCGCCCTGTGAGACGAGAATGCTAATACCACAGTGCACCCTAGGTCTTCTGTCCATGTAAGTACAAATATATTAAAGTGATATTTAGCTAGCTTTCAGGCTCAATACCTAAGTAGCTAGAAATACAACAAAACAGGAAGTTATTGGAGAAACGCGGAGACAACGATAAAATGTGCGGTTTTAAGTTTTCTCAACAGTCTGTTGATGCCGGCGACAACAGAACAACACCGTGACCTTCAGTGAACTACCTTCATTATTTACTGATATGCATTTAAAGCAATTCCGACAGATTCTGATGCGTAAAACATCAACTATGCAGCACTATTCAACACTTTCTTTACGTTAATGGATATCGGCAAAGTTTTTTAATAATCAGCTGGTGTACGGTAATCGTGTAAATGCTTCCTTCTCTGCGTTAAAGTTTGGCACATCGGCGCATTGCTGCTTTTCTCTCTTTCAAATGCTAAATGGTTGGAGAGTTACTGTAATTAAAAGAACATCAACGTTAAAGGATTAAACTGGTTGTAGTTCTGAGCACTTGGACTGGTACCTTCATTTTGAACCAAAAGCGATGAAGTCAACAAAGTCATCATTTTTACATATTTGTGTCTAAAGACAAATTTCAAATGTTGCTTCATTCTACATATTGAAAAAATACATTTTTTAAAAGTCATAGTAGCAAGAATGTTATAATTCGGTCTAATTATGTCCATATTGGGTTCTAGCTATCCATCCATCCACCACTATAATCAGCCTTCTGCTGAGGGTCTATTCATTTATAATAGTGCAAGCCCTTAAAGTAATGGAAAAATCCATACTGTAATAGTTCTGATTATTGTTAGTTCTAATTTATCCTCAAAGGATCTCACAATTGAACTCTTGTATGTTTACAAAAATGTCTTCAATTAGAAGAAACTACAAAACAAAATCAATAATCCTGCCTGTTACCATGGCGTCTTTTCAAAATTCCTACCGCATTATAACCTTTCAATGACCCAGCCATTATTTCCCGATGTAAATTTTCATGAGGTGAGAGGAGATGTTCATCACTATAAGACATAAATTAGCCATTCATCATTTCAGGTTTAAAAATGGATTTTCATACAGTATTTGTTGCTTGTGTGCATCTTTGCAGCACACTGCCTCCACTCACCGATAACAGAGGTGAGGTGCATTATGGGTGTTGGGTGACGACTTGACGCTGTCGCACACGGCTGAGCTGCTGTTTAGCCTTTCACATAAAAACGTGTTTTAAGGCAGTTTAATGTTTAATTCTCTGCTCCTGAATTAAACATGATGTCAAAGTGGGACCGTGAACTTCCTGTCTTCTTTGCAGCCTTGTGTGATGGGTTCACCTCTTGGTCATGCCATGTGGTGGAAAAGAGAGTGAGACAGCAAAGAAGCACTCAGAGCAAAGTCATCCCAATTACAGTGAAGTACTTGCCCTTTAGAGGAATCCCAAGCAGTGAAACAACCAGTCAACTTGCCGATAGAGATGGCTTTGGAGCTCTTCTGTTTTGGTCTTTTTGCCGTTAAAAGCTTGAGATCGGTCACAACAAAGAGTCAGGCCTGAAGAGAGATGTTTTTAGTGTTCAGATGTAGACTAACTTTGAAAAGTTACACTGATAACTACTTATACTTGGGATGGGTTTTGGGTCCAAGTGCATTTAGATTTTAATGCCGTCTGTTCTATTTGAAAAGGGAACCCTGTAATCTAAGTGTAAAGGGCTCTACTGGGAAAAGCAGCTAACTACAGTTCAGTTTATTTGCCAGTTACAGCATAAAAACTGCATTAGAAAACAGTGGCAAACAGCTTAAGTGCACTGTTAACATTTGAACAGACCAAACATACAAAAACACAAGCACAGAGGCACACTATGGACACGCCCTTTGAACAAACCCTAAGATACAACAAAAACTCTGTCATTAAAAAATCAGAAAAAGAGAAAACTGAATTAATAAGATGCATCCAATAAATGTAATCACTTTCAGGCTCACAAGGTTGCTGGAGCCTATCCCTGCTACTGTTTGGCTAAGGTGAGGTCAACCCTGGACCCGATGCTAGTCTGTCACTGGGAAAAACAACCACAGCCACTCCCATTCACACCTACGGACAATTTGGAATAGTCAATAAACCTATGAAGCCTCTCTCTGTACTGTTTGGAAGAGCACCTGGAAAAGATCCATGCATGTACAAGGAGAACATGCAAACTCCACACAACAGGCACCCAGCCGGGATTTGAACCAGCGGCTTCTTGCTGTGGGGTGAGAGTGCTTACCACTATACCTCCATTCAGCCCCAATGAGATGCATGCATGAGCCATTTCAAAGTAAAATACTCATATTTGAAAAAACTTCTAGGATGGTGAGTTGTAGTGCGTTTAATAGCTGGGCATGGTTTCCTTAAAGGGCAGGAGGTCAAGCGTCTCTGCACCCGAGCAGCCAGAAGGATCACCAATGATCTGGAAAGCTCAAGTTTAGAATTTCTTACTTTCTTACTATTGTTATTGTTGTCCAGTTAACATGCTTGCAGTTTAAAATTCTGCCATAAATAATGTATTTTTTGGTATTTTTACTAAACACAGGCATTCACAAATCAGCCACATGTAAAGTTTCAGCTTCCAACCAGTTAGTTCTTCAAGAAAATATTCAAACTCAAAATATAAAAATTGTTTATATATGATTTGTTTGACAATTACTTGGATGAAACAAATTGTTCTTGTTTTAAAACTATAAGTGACTGTTGTTTTCGGAAAAATTTCCAATTGTGTAGATACGAAAGCCCATAACTCTTTAGTGATTTGCTGTTGCCTGGAAAGGCCCATTGCAGGGTAGAACAATAGTTTGACCCTTTTGAAGCTGTTAAATCAAACTTTACTATGCTTCAATAGACGTTTAGGGGCAGATTGTTAAAGTAACTGATTTTGGAAGTCACTAACGTGGTTCTAAAAGTACCGGAACCCTCTTTGATTTAAGGCAACAGCTGTTCTCTTTTTATTAGAGCTTTCAAGATTTGGAAAATATACATTTTGGGAACTTTTCTAAATGACACAACATGTTAAGCATGGGGTCCAGTTATCTGCCAAAGTTTGGTACAAAAAAAAAAGCGTAAAAAAACTAATGTTTATGACCGTTTCCAACTTTTACATTGAAAAGTTCTTTTGTTTTCCCCCTCCAGTGAGTCTTTTCTGTCCAGCTAAATGTCTTGTTTATTGCACATAGTCCTTAGAAAGTGACATACGGGAAAACCAAATCAGAGTTTCAATAAAGCCTGGACTGCTGCGGGCTTTGACACGCACGCTGGATGGAGTGCAGCTCTACAGAGGGAGGCTGAAGGAGGACATATCAGTTCCAAGGAGATAAATAGTTCATGAAGCTGTTGACTCCACCATTTTATTACTTTTGTCTAAAAAATTTTCCGCCTGCCTGCAGCTTTTTTCTGTCCACAAATTATTCATTGTGCTCCCCTGCCGGCCCGGGCTGTCAATCCCAGGATTGAGCGTTTTGTGAGAAAGATGGAAGTTTTCGGTTTGTCAGGAGCACTGCTGGATTCTTTATGAAGGTTTGAGAGCTTTCATAAGGGCGCGCTGTTATTGCAGCTGCATCTAGAGAAAGATAAGGCTGTGAAGACTGAAGTCATACCTGGAGATGTTGGATATTTAGTACGAAGAGGAGGTAGTTATGAGAAAAAAACATTTATTTATTTATTTATTTAAGCGTTGTCTAGACAGTAGTGTTGTTGGTTGATCGTTAGTCGCTGCTTCTTGGATTTTTTGTATGTTTGTATTCTCCTTCTAACAACAGTGTCACCACAAAGTAACTTTCAAAGAGATGACAAACAAGAAAGGAGAGAATAACAGAAGACAGGATGGATCATTTTGACAGCTAGGAACATCTGTTGTTATGAGAACGGGTGTCCTTCAACAGATTTCAAAACATCTGTTAAAGTGTGTTTGTGTCTTTTGTGTTACTGCGCACGAGCTGAATGCAAGAGTGCCGGCAGAATCATCAGTCTGGAAATGGAGATCTCATCAACCGTGAATATGAAGGTCCAAGTCCTGTCCATGAAAACTTTTCATGTTGGAACAACGTGATCCAGACCGCAGAAGAACACGCCTCACTTCAGGAGCGCATTCACTGTGTTCGCTATCCTGGGACTTGGGACTCCAAGTGTCCCTCAAGTTCATCAGTTCTGGGTTGAACCAACAGAGTTTGTTGAACCAATATTTAAGTCAGAACATACAACACCTTCAAACAAGATCCATTGGAATGTAGTTTGCTGGGTAATTCTTGGCAGTGTTAGTTGGCCAGAGGGTGAGATCAAGAACTCCCAAATGGACAACAAAAGTGCTCAAGTGACTTTTTACAAGTCAAATATCATGAACTGTCATTAAAACTCGTCTCATCTCTCTTTATTCCACTAAAAAGGGAAAGAATAAAAACAATTGTCGGGCTGTAGTAGTTAATGGATTAATCACAGTAGAAAATAACTGACTTACGCCAGATTTGCACTGGTCCGTCTGCAGTGCGTCTCTTACTTGCGTCTATTGGTTAAGTAACGTTGTCTCCCTTGCGTCTCCGGTCCGTCCTCCTCCCCCTGGCTCCCGGAGGAGCAGTTTGTCCTAATCTACTAAACTGGGCATCCCTGCCCTTAGACCATCCTTCTCTGTAAGATGAGAAGGAAAAAAAAGAAGAAACCTCAGGGATGTCCACATGAAGAAGGGATCCTCTCCCAGGACGGACAGGCGATGTACCAGGACTGTTAGAGAAGTATCATCTTATCTAACTCTACAACTACATGTTTAAATAGTCCAGATGATGGGCTTCATCCAGATGGAACCAAGGGACGGCTGGGGGCCTCTCATATTGGAGGGCAATTCCTCGAGATGTCGCCATGTGACAATAAAGTAACACGCACTTGGAACTACCGTAACTCTGACATATTTATGCAGTTACAATTAGCTTCAGAATCCACTGAAACTATATTAAATGCGTTAACGGTTAAAGAGGTAATTCAACACAAAAGCTGGCAGCACATAAGCTCTGGTGTTAAAGGGTTAACCATTTAGTCACCATGACAACACAATTTAAGGGGAAGAGTCATATGTATTTCTGATACGTTAGTATAAACCTTGTGTTTACCCGTAGTGAAAAGCTATCAAGCATTTAACCAATTGTTTCTGTTTCTTTATCATAGTATCTTCCACCGTTTTCTTCTTTTAAAAAATTTTCCCTATTTTAACCATTCAACTATTAAAATATTCAGCTTTTTCCAGCCTTGACCTTTGGTCCTTAAAATCCTTAACTTTTCAAGACTTTCCAGGATTATTGCCTCCATTGAAATACATTGGGAATCCATGGTGCAGAAGCTCGCCGGTTCGATACCCGGGGCTGGCATTTTGTGCTGCTTTTACTTAATTTATGGTCAACTTTGATCATTTCTTCATTTATTTATCTATATATATAATTTTTTTTTGCCAATTATTACCCCTTAAATTTCATTGTCGTTCAGCAATATAGCATTTAACCCTGAATTTGCTTCTGGAAATGCAGTTCCTTCTAGTTTATCTTTAGCTGAATACAGTTGAATAATACAGTGGAATAAGAAAAAAATATAATAAAAATTTGTGAGAATTTTTCATTTTCCGGTCTTCCTGAAGTTTCAGGCTGGAATGTAGGGACCATGTTGAAATCAGCGGCACACGCTCAGTGAACCTGCAAAGCCTCTGTGCTCTCATCAACTGAACTGATGGAATTAATTACTGCCAGCGAGCGCAGTGCTGGCATTTCCATGTGGTGACCCATAACTCCTTCTCTGCTCTGCTGTGTGTGTGTGTGTATGTGTGTGTGTGTGCACAGACGGTCCTCACCCTTGGAAAGAACAGCTGCTCAGCATGGACAGTGATCAGCCACACACCTAGAATCACACACTGGCAAATGCAGGTATCGCTGTACCTGCCTGCTGGTGTTATTATATGAGCCAGCTCCCTTCATAATCTCCGCCGTGATGTCGTTTGGATCATATTAGAGGAAGCTTACGTGCCACCTGCTTCAGTGTTTGAGTTGCTGCTCAGGAGCGGGGGCCAGATGGGCCCGGGGTTTGTCGGGTTGCGTGAAGTGAGACCAAAGCCTCCTGCAATTATGAAATACACTGCTATAATTGGGGAATACATATAATTGGGTGTAATTGAAGAAACCTTTCCGGCTGTGATTGAATAACTTCTATAATAATGCCCTCAATGTGAGTCACCTCCATCTCCTCGGTCACTGAAACTAATAAGCCGGTAATAGCCCAGTGGATCGATCTTTGGGTAAACACGGATGCATCAGGGTAAAAGGCTGAATCATGGAGAACCATTACAGCTGAAAGAGCGTCATGCCCTCACAGGTAAGGTCCAGAGGAGACTTGGACCGATTAAACTCCAGACGTTATCTGGATTCCCTAATGAAAGCGTTGTGCCCCATTGAGCTCAATATAGTCTGTTCAGACTGAAAAAATCCCAGGAGGGCGAGCTGGATTCCTGTGTGCGGGTCTTAGCAGTTCATATACTCGGTATAGGTTCTTGGAGTAAAGGGCTGCAGAGAAATATCTACCTTGCCTGAGAACAACCTCACTTTCTCCCCCAAACTAATGGAAATGTCAGAACCGCTGCAGAAACGCTGGACCGCTCATTTTCCCTCTCATGCCAAAAAAGATGTGAAACCCAGATTGTAGCCCAGCTCCGTGGAAACACGCTACAAAACACGGGCGGCGCCGTTCGAGTGTTAGAACTGATAAGAGCTTTTGTAGGGTTTGGTTAATGATGTCCCTGTATAAGAGAAGCCGCATCTAAAAGAGACGCACAGGAAATGATAAAAAAAAAAGTCTAGCATTTCATCAGTGAGGCGCTTCTGAAGGAGAATGACTGAAAGCTGCGGTGTGATTATCTTTTCCTGGATGCCTCAGCATGCAGCCCGACTTTTGAAAGCCTTGCGTCTCTCCCTTTGCGTGGCTGTGTTTAGTGTGATTCATTTGTCCTCCGCTTCAGGTCTTTGCACTCGCAGGTGGCGGAGCAGCTGGTCTCCTAAGTCCATATGACACCGAGTAGATGTTTGATGCCATCGCGGTGGTCCTGCTCTGGGCTGAGCAGGAGTTCGCATGTCCTTTCCGTCGGCCTCATCACCTGCAGATGCTACGCTTCCAATTTGAGCGTACGCCTCACATACTACCGAGGTAAAAAAAAATGCTAACCAACACAACAGCCACACGATGATAGCTTTGAGGCAAAAAAAGGTAGGAAAACAGCTAGCATTTAGTTTAAAGAAGAAAACTTCTCAACCTTTAACTAGTTGATCTAATAACTTGGTTTGTTTTGTGCACTAAAAGAGATCAACTTTTCAAACCCAAAGGCTACAGCTGCTTTCCGATCATAATCAATTTGCAGTTTACATGAATCTCTTAGGCTAGTTTCTTACCAGGCTGACAAAATACGATTAGAACAGAAATGTGAAATTGTTGGAAACGCTATACAGAACCAGCTGATTTCCATGGATTGTGTAAACACTTCTCTACTGTCAAGTATGGAAGTAATCAGTGCAAAATGTTTTTCCAACTAGCAGTCCTGCGCCGTGTTACTCAATGTGACAAAGAAATGCTCGTTGTCTGCAGCACTGAAACAGTAAAAGCCAAAGAACAAAATGACACACAGGTTCAAGCGTGTGGTGTGATGGTTCCATTCTCCTACAAATGATTTTCAATCAGTGTAAAAAATGCCACCTCTCAGATTAGCCTGTGCACAGAGATTGCATACCTACAACACAATTACCACCTCCACTGCTTTACACAGACTCATATTTCCTGGATAATCAGACAAAGATTGGATAATCCTGGCAGAAATCCTCTCCATTCCCTCAGTCCTGTGCAAACTCGGAGTCCCTGTTATCATTTTTCAGTCAATACACCAACAATCACAACCCTCTTGGAGACCTAACAGATTAATTCTGTCAAATCAGGCCTGTGGAATAAAAGATCGCTCCTTTTACATGTTTTTTCTAAACTTTCCTGTTCCTTTATTTATTTTTTTACAATGAAGTCACAGTGATCTGCCCCGTATGACTGCAGATGGGAAGGTTGCGGCATAAATATGTATGTAAATGGAGAACACGTGTTATATTGTAGCTCCTGGCTAAACACATTTCTCTCCCGTGTCAGACTGAGTGTTTGCAATCATGCAAAACATTTTTTCTTCTTGCTTGGAGCAGAGCTGCACCTCAATCACTCCGTCTTCATCTTTACACTTCAACTTCTCCAAAGGTCATCTGACCAGCAGAAGCGTGCACGCTCACGCTGTCGTGATGAAATATGTTCGTGTAAAAACACAAGCAGGTGTGAGAGGACAACATCACTTTGCTAGTTGGCGGAAAAACAAAAGTCTCCTCACGGATTTTGTTGTGTTCACGTCAACAGGTTAAATTCTGGCTCATGAATCTGACGTTTTCTATTGTTTCTGGGTTATGATTGATTGATTGATTGATTGATTGATTTTATTTAAGTTTCATGTGTGCCCAGCCCACATGGGCTTATATGACACTGAAAGACAAAAACAGAAAACGTATAAAAACATGTCCATTACAAAAATACAATAAACCCCCTAGTCAGAGTCTAACAGAATACAAAGTGTCCATTCTTTTTGTCCATGCCTTTGACACAAAAATGACTTCTTCATCTGTTACATTTGAAGGCAAATGGAGGGCTTCGTTGATTATCAATGTGTGCATGATCTTTATAAATGGTCGCTACTTTAGCTGCTGTGAATCAGTTTATTCTAAAGAGGTCTGTAATACCCTTCATGTTCATCCCCCACCCAACTTGTAAAACATGTGTTTTAGCTTTCCTCTACCAGATCCATTCAAATTTGTATCTTACCATGCTGAAATAAGCATATTTTAGCAAGTTATGCCAGGATTTAAATCAGCTGAACACCTCAGGTCACAGAATTAGGATCCAAGTTTACAACCAACGTTGTTGTTGTTGTTCCGCTTTCGGCTTATCCCCGTCAGGGGTCGCCTCAGCGAATCAGCTTCCAGAGTTTCACACATGTGGTTTGGCAGTGATTGTTTTACGCTGAATGCCCTTGCTGACACATCTCTGTATTTTATCTGGGCTGGGGACAAGCACAGGGAGACCCAGACCCAGGCTTTCTTGTGGCTACATAGATAAGAAGTAGTGTGCCTAAGGTAACACCCAATGTCACCAACAACAAATGATTTTTTTCATATCTTTGTTTTTAACTTTGTTTGTCATAGTCAAAGTCCCATGAAACTACGTAACCCTTTAACACTGGAGCTGTCCCCGGTGACAGGAAATAACACACAACTTTTAAACTATCACAACACTTTGACCATATGAACATCATTTCAACAGATTCTGAAGCAGTGGTAAAGTATTGCACATCAGCGCAAAGCATGCATTTCTCAGCTTCAGATTCAATTGGAATTCCATTGATTACTTAAACAGTTGAAGAGTTTTTCCAAAGATCGTCGACACTACGTGTCTAAGTACTGGTGTCAAAAGGGTTAAGGAGCTGAGTAGCTCAGAACGCAAAACAACACGGGCAGATACAAGGTCCAGTCATCAGCCACAGCTATCAACACCACATACTCCAAAAACTCACCCATGGTAACTTTAAAAAATGATAAACTTCAATCAAACTGGACTATTAAACTAGCGTTTGACTTTTGCCTCAAATATCCAAGGTAGTTAACATTCTACTCATGAACTCTGTGAGTTTTTAAAAGAATGTTTGTAGTTGGGAAGATAATTTCCCTGCAAGTAAATTTAGAGAAACAAAATGAAACGGATTAGATAAAATAAGTTAGTAAGGTTAACAGCTACATGGTAGATACTTCTAGCAAGCGAAGTGGTCTGCGTCACCTGGCCGTCCTATGCTAGGCTCATATGTGACGACGCAGTTAGCATAAGATGCAAAACATTTACGTTAAAGTCTCAATGTTCTACTCAAATGTTGTATAAAGTCTCTGCGATATTGTCTTTAAAAAGGCTTTGAAGTTTACATCTAAGATGTGATGAACCGCGACTAAATTAGCAGATAGATTTTCGTTTTTGTTTCAAGGTAATTACAACTTTTCCTAAAGTTATTTTTGTTTAGAGAAAGAAAAGTGAGAACTGCTTAAGATCAAGACACCTGGAATTCCTTAAAAACATTTGTTTAAAAAAAAAGAAACAAAAAATTCCAGTGGAAAGAAAATGAAAACTTAAAGGAAATTGTGAACCATTTGTCAGGATACAGTTTGGAAGTAGTCCCCAGTATTAGCCACCAGGTTCAAAAAAAGTTAACTTTATATCAGGTTTCTGGAAATATTTTAGCAAAGTAAGTAAACAATTTTAAATTTTGTATTTGTTCAACCACTAAATAGGACTAAACAAAAACTTTCAACTGTTTCAATGTGACCTAGTGTGGGGACAAATAAAGGAAAGAAAGCATTGACTAAAATATGATAGAAACATATGTCGATTCAGTTTGTTGGATTAGTTACATTTTTGGTGGGTTGTGTCTCAAACTACAGTCAGCAAATACTTTTTGAGTTGACTCAAAACCATAAATCGCACTTTAATTTCCTCTTTTGCAGTCTCTCCAAAAGTCCAGGAGGATTCAAACTAAATATTCAGTGTTTTTCTCAGCACCTGGGAGGTTTTCTCCTCCTTTTGTCCATTGCTGGTGAAGTTGTTAACACTTTGAGTTCTCCCATTGAGGTTTGCATGATTGAACTCCATTTAATCTTAACATCTGTTTTCCTCCGGCTTTGTCGACTCAGAAATAGAAGAAGACAGCGGATAGCCCTGGCTTTTTTTCCCCACCCAGCTCCCTTTCTTGCTTTGTACAATAACCTTGGATAGATGTGCTGTATTTGAGATTATTCATGACTTTCAGGCTCCTGAAAAGGTTTTTTTTTTCCAGCATGACTTGCATTATTTCATATCGGAGTGTAATCCAGCGGAAGGCTTGTGTAACTGTGTGATGTGCAATGTCTTGTCTTGTTATTTTTGAGACGATAATGGGTTTAAGAAGGTGGGCAAAGCTGTGCTGGTGTTCCCCTTTGGAATGCCTACAGCACAGCCCAGAGGAGGCCAGAGAGGAGAAGAAGAAAGCATGGGAATATGTGTGTGTGGTGGCGTCTTTGTCTTTCCATTCATCTCCCTTGGGGACGCTGTAGAAAAGGTCACACAGACTTCATCGTTTGATGTGTGAGTCTCTGTTCAAAACACCATTGAAGGCCTAGCATCCGCTTCCTGACTCTGACTCTTAAGACTTTTTATTTAATGAGGCTCAGAGCTCTGCCACCTCTCACCTTCAACTAGCCACATTTTTCTGTCTTTGTACTTCCATCATCTCTGTCCGTCTTTCATTCCTTGTTTTTTAACCTTTCACTGTCCTGTTTCCCACATCATTTCAGGCTTTACTCATCCGCCGCCTTTATCCCGCTCTTCATTCTCCCATTTATTCACTTTTTTTCTTTTTCTTTCTAGCTTTTCCAACCTGACATTTTCAATGACAAAGAGCGACTGATTGCCTAGAAAATGATTAGGAGGAGTTGTACACCTGCTCTCTGTGCAAAAGGAAGCCTCTTTGTGTTGGTAGATGATTTTTAGATGTTAAGGAGCAGATTATGACATTCAGTCAAAAGTCAGCCAGTTTAAAGGTTTCTGGTCAGACGTCGAGTCCAGATCGTCCTGGCTTTTCTGTGGTGTTCCACAGGGTTCTGTATTTGGCCTTCTTCTCCTCTGGATTTAGACTACATGTAAGTCTATAACTGTTCAATTGATTAGGTGTTGAACATAATTTCCTCAGAGTTGGTGGTTGAGAAGCAGCTTTTCGCTAATAAGCAACATTTTACAGTTGTTAAGTATTTACACAATCATTGTATAATTATGGTCAGACATGCCAAAATGCCACAGCGCAGCGACTCAAATGCCAGTTTATTAGCGGAATTGGCAGTTTTTCACAATAGGTAAATTAGCCGGTGACCAGACGATATTTTGATATGGGGCAATGGCTGACTGGCACATTTGGAAGTTACATGGTGGCAGTCTGGTGGCAGGAAGGCAGCTGTACTATAATTGACAGATAGGAGGGTCTCCAAGGTCCTCAAAATTATTTGACGATTGGCAGATTCTAGATTGGCACCCTCCTGCCCCTGTGCTGTCCTCCCACTGCCACAGTGTGGGCAATCAACGAAGGCTGTCGTGATGGGTCGGGGGCCCGGCAAAGACCTGACAACACTCTGGCGATCCCGATCACTGTGACTCAGGGGCCACTATTCCCTCCAGTGTTTCCTGTGTCTGTGCATACACACAAGCTCCCTAATCTTGAAGATTCTGCCAATACCTCCCTATCGCACACAAATTTCACAAATCAACTCTACGCAACACTTTAGGTTAAAAATGTGTAGCATATCCATGCAAAGCTGCTATGAAAAGCCAACAGTCAAAAAGTTACGGTATGCCATAGCATTTGTGTTCTTCAGGTGTCACTGCCGTCGTCTTCTGTGTTTGTTTTGTCTTTCTTAACCCTTGTGCTGTCTTGGGGGTCCAAATGTCCACATCTAAACCCCACTAGACAGGGCTCTGAACCTTTTTTCTTCAATGATTTGTGATCTTCACTGGTGTCCATGGATTCCATGAAATCTTTACACCTTTATCCACCTTTGTCGTGGCAGGGATAAAATGTCAATGCAAGGGTGGGGTCTTTTTGACCCCACAAGATAGCACAAGAGCTAAGCTGAACCCATCCACCTCACACTGCCTCCCCCCCACTAAATTACATGGCGATCTCTTCTTCTTGTGTTTTGTTGATGTCTAATCTATGAGAGAAATACATGGTCAGTGGACCGTTGTTGGAAATTTGGCGGTCATGGTCAAAAACCAGTTTAATTTCACAGGAAACACTTCTACCACTTTCCAAGAATGCAGATTTTTTTTCCCTCTCTACAAGATTGAAAAAATAAGACCCTACCTTTCTGATTATGGAACCACTTGCCATCTCTCCGCCTGATTGCTGCACTGAACTTCTAACACAGCAATCAAACCTTTACAGAGGTTCCAAAGAGCTGCTACATGTCAGCTCATTCTTAAACATTCAAAAAGAGAGATGTTTCCCTACGTTTTCAGATCCCTGCCCTTGCTTTCTGTGTCCGTCCACATTTGATTTGGAATCCTGACCCTCGCTTTGAAGGAGATCATCTTAATAACATCTTCCATAAAACACTGGTCATGGGGAGTCATTACACAAGAGGGCAAGATTAAAATCTGAGCTCGGTGATCTCAGAATGGCAGAACCAACCGTTCAACTGAGCGCGCACAGCAGCACCAGTACCAACTCCCTTGTTTGCCGCAAGAGTTATGTTCTAAAAACAACCTACATATACGAATTCCACGAAACAGTCAACCGTATTTTTTAACCATAATTCTCGATGTTTTAAGGCTGTATTCTCCTCACTACACGCTTTCTACACTTTGCTCAGTCAACATTTTCACACTTTTCTCTCATGTTTATTAAACTGTCAAAGTTCATACCTTCATAAAAAAATTAGGTCCAGTGAAAACAAAAAACTGGCGAAAACAACGAACTGATCACCACAGAAGATCTATGTAAACTTGGCAAACTGAACGCATTCTTGTCAGAAGACGCGGTGTAGGGAAGATTGTTTGGCAATGGTCTACAGCCAATACAAAGATATGCTCCACATATGCTTTAAAGACCCATTCCAATGGAAATGGTGTTTTTAGTGTTTTTAACATGTTCTTGTTAGAGGACATATATATATATATATATATATATATATATATATATATATATATATATATAAAGAAAATTAAGCTCAAAATGGCATTTCTGAGTAGTTTACAAAAATTGTTGTAAATCAGTAGCAGACAAATAATGCGGTTTGACAAAGATCAAATATGTCATCTAGAAAATATGCTGAGAGGGTCACAAGCTCCTTACTCCAAGGGTTTGGCTACGGGAAGTGGGGTGGTGTTGCTCCTTGCCAACGGTCCCCCCCACAACTCAGAGGTGAACTATTGCCACCTTCCAGAAACTAAGTCCTAGAAAACGACGTTTGTTTTGAGTTAAAAACAGCATTATTATAATTAAAAGACCAATTAGAACACTTTGAAAATAGATCAAAAGAAGACCGGAGAGGGACTTTTAAGTTTTCAGCACGGTAACTCTACTTAGGTTTGTCCTACAACAGCTACAAAAGTATACAGTGCGATAAAGTAAAGGCAAACAGAGTGTTGAGGCTTTACCCCGCTTTAAAGAGTTGGCTGAGCCAGCTAAACAATCTGTAAAGCACTAACCCAGGCCCAAGTCAGCCAAAACGCACCTGCTCGGCTGAGTAATTAAGACTCTCCATGACTGATGACAGCAGCTCACATCCTGCACATTTCCATTTGTTTGCAAAGGGAAACAGTGGCAGAGCATCAAGGATTTGGAATGCACTCGGATGGAACTCGGTAAAAGATGGTTGGTAAAGTTTCAGCATCTGTGGAGCAGGAGTAAAGTACACTTTATCATTGTTTCTCTTTTATGGAAGGAATAGAGTGGAGCTTGACATTTGCAATCTCTCACGAGAGGTGCAGCACAGAATTTATGTAAATGAATTTTTAGTCCCATTACCTTTTAACAGCTTGAGCAGCTTTTTGTAAATCAATATTTTTGCTGCTCAAATAGCATCTCTGCCCATTACTTCCTACCTTTACCCTACTCGTTTCTCTTCTTTTGGAAGGTCAAGATGCTCAGGTGAAAACATTCCAGTCACAAATGGGGAAAAAAGGGATTTTTATGTGGTTTTGCATTAAAGCAACAAGTTAAAGTGTAGGGCTACCAACGGAAACACTCCTATCCCCAAATTCACATTAGTTTAGTTAGTTTAGTTGTATCATTACTCTTACTGACTACTTACTGGTAAATCTCTATTTGTGGACTTTCATTGTTTAAAGGCATTTGGTGTCTTTCATCTTCTTTGACCCAACCCTCCTTGGAAAAGATCTAAACCACCGTTCTGCAACATATTACCCTTGTGCTATCTTGTGGGGTCAAAATGACCCCACCCTCACATTGATATGTTCTCCCTACCATGACAAAGGTGGATAAAGGTGGAAAGATTTCATGTAATCCATGGACACCAGTGAAGAAAAAAGGTTCAGCGCACTGTCTAGTGGGTCTAGATGACCCAACTCCCAATATTAAAGTGCCTTGGATAGCACAAGGGTTAAAGTAGCAGTTAAGAGTTAAGCTGTTGCATACAGCTAATAAAAATTCACATGCATTACGTTAAAGTTCCAAAATTACATAATTATTTTCCTTTTCACCCCAAAACAAAAGATATAGTTCTAAAAATCAATTGTGAGGCTAACGTCTTATTCTTGTTGTTACTTATTGAACAGACCCCTCCCCCCCAACTACCCTCGAGAAACATGATCAGAGCAACATAATCAATAACATATAAGCACTTGTATTTTAATTTAGACCAGCATCTGCAACCTTTAATGCTAAAAGACCCATTTGGTCCAGTTTCTTACTGACCAAAATGCAGCGAGGGCCGCCAAGTCCTACCTCACCGCTTAGGAAAGATACTCGTCATGTTTTTGTGGCCATCAAGCCATACATTTATAAAATATATCTTTCAAATATTTATAATATTTGAATTATAACAGGGTTTTGATAGTGGCACATACAATGGTGCAGGGAGTTCAAGGCCATGTTGCCCAGCAACTGTCCCAAAACATCATGGCTCTTGAGAAGATCGGCATGGAGGAATGGACCAAACTTTAACGCGGGAAACTTATAGAATTGGCTCTTCAGAAGATCTCCATGGAAGAATGGACCAAACCTTTAAATTAATAATACAATTAGACTTTTATTTCATTGATTAACCATCATGACTCCCATCGTCAGGTGGTCTATCTCTTGTTTTGCTCTCATCCTCATACTGGGTGTTATCTCATCATAGTTACATTTCACCGCTGAGTGCACAGACCGAATCCCCCTCATCACTTTTCTTCATTATTCAGACTTTATTCATTAGGAATGACAGCCACGCAGACCAAAGAAAATATGTTTAACCTCAAATCATTAAGTCCTGAACCCTCACTGTTACAATCACCTGCTTCCAGCTTTCATGCCTGTCTCTTTTGGTCTTTTTTGTCCTCCATCATTTTTTGCCTCATCCTCTTCTCTTCCTTCCCATCTACCTCTGATGAAGCATCAAGGAACCTCAAACCGGACGTAATCTTTTGGTGAAATGTGACTTTATGGTCTTGGTCACTGACTGGCACAATTATTGATATAAGTAAAAGCTGTAATTTTGAATGGATAACTATAGGGTGCTAGTGCAGTGTTCGAGAACAGTAATTAGACTGTATGCCTGTAAGAAATAGTCTTTGTGAGACTTTGTCATTTATTCGAGTTAGTCGTGAAAGGTTCCAACTGTCAAGTCGACTCCATTTAATGATCCATGTTGCAGCGATTGACAGTAGGAGCAAAACCAGGAACTAAAGTCGAGAGAAGTGATTAAAAAAGAGTCTAAATTTAGACTCTTACTTGAAAGTTGGTTTAAAAAATTCCAAATGCGCAGCTTAATGACCACTGGATGCAGTTGACTGTAGATGAGATAAAGGTAATTTGACAAAACTAGTAGTTTATATGATGTATATATAGAGAATTGAACCTCAAAAGCCCCTAAACATCCAACTTAGGCTTAGATACAGACCACCTTTGCATATTTGTAGTTGCTTTTTTGTAAAATATACACAATAATGAAGGTTAGCTGCAGCAAGACAGAGTTCATGTGTATACAAACTTTTATGTAATTTAGATAATAATATTTCACTTCCGACAACAAAATGGGATGCGGATTTTAGCATCAGCACTGATGAAAGCTTCTGGTCAGAACTTTGTCTAAACACCTTTAAACTGACAAAAAGTCCAAATCTGCAGCTAATCCATTTCAAAACTCTTCACAGAATTTACTACACTGGACAGAGGATGGTCAAGATGGGTTTCAGTAACTCAGACATTTGTGAGCACTGTGAAAGTAATCTACCCGACAGTTACATGCATGCACTATGGTTCTGCACGCCTGTCCAGGCTCTCTGGCAGCAGGTATGTGCCGATCTATCAGTCTGGCTTAAAGTTTCAATCACGGCTTCACCATCACTTTGTGTGCTTGGTGACATGAGTGCCATCCATGTAGAAAGAGGATTAGTATCTATCATTTTCATAACTCTTTGTATTGCTAAAAAAACTATTATAAAATATAAATATAAGTCAACACAGAAATCTGCTGCTTGATCATATCAGCTTGGAAAAAATGTCAGCCCAAAGTTCAACTAACTTTGAAAGAATTCAGTCTCTCTGGTCTCCCATAGCTAACTCCGTGATTTAGGGGGTGGGTGGGCCTGGTCGTTGCTGCTCCTTGCCCTTCTGCCGCGGTTCGGGGTGGGGGCCGGGGCCTCCGGTGCCTGGCGGGGGGTGGTGGGGGCTCCGTTGGTCGGGGGGTCGGGTCCGGTGCCTGGGTGGGGAGGGCTGGGGCGCTGCGGGGTCCTCTGGGCTTGGGTGTGGGGCTGCGTGGTGGGCTGGTGGTCTGGCTTGGCTTGGGGGGGTGGTCCCTTTGCCTGTGCTGGGGGGGGGTTGGCGGGGGGCCCTGCTGGGGGGGCGGGGGGGCAGCGGCGCTGGATGGGCCCATCTACACTTGGGGCTGGGATCAGCCCTTCCCTGGCTCTGGGACGGGACAACCCTCTTGGGACCCCCGGTCGCTCTGGGTGTCACCCGCTTCGGCTGCGGGGTCTGGGGTGGGGGGCTTTTTGGCCCTGTCCTGGGGGGGGGGGGGGGGGCGTTCTGGGGGGGAGGGGGGCACTTTTGGTACGGGACATGGGGGGTTGACGGGTCGGGGTCTCCGCTGAGGCAATCAGCGGTTGCCCCGGCCGGTTGGCTGCCTCGGTCCCGTCGAGGCCTGACCAGAGCTCTTCTAGGGCCGGCGTTTGGGGTGGGGGCCTGGACTTGCTCCGGGGGGGGGGGGGCGGCGCTTTCTGGCTCCTCTCTCTCTGTGTGGGGTGGGTGGTGCTGGGCCTGGGGCGTCGGCGCCTCCGGGGATGGGGCCCCTGGGCTGGGTGGACCTGGCCCCTATGCTGGGGGGAGGGGCTGGGGTACAGATGTTCGACCACCGGGGGACAGTCTACCAGCTGTCCCCAACTTACCCCCTTCTTCATATAACCTCATATTAGGGTGAGGCGGTGGGGGGTTTAGCCTGCGATACGCCTGGGGGCCTACTTGGCAGTGGCCCCCCTCCTATGGTTGCCGTATGGAGTGGGCCCCCCCTCTTTCGGTTTTATTTGCACCTTAAACAAGTAGGGCCCTTGGTAGGGGGGGTGCTTGGACATCACTGCCAGCAAGCAGCAGATGTCCTCTTGGCACCCTACCCGCCAATTTTAACCGCACCTTAGACATTTAGGGCCCCTTGGTGGGGAGGGTGAGGGGACATCACTGTGAGTAATCAGGAGATGTCCCCTTAGTGCCCTACCCGCCAATTTTAACTGCACACCCCTTAGTACACACCCCTCCCCCCTCAATATATACATCCCAACATAAACACACACACATACACACACACATCCTCTCAAACACACGCACACACATTTTGCAAGGAAGGTGGGACCTATGACCGTCTGTCCCCTGCCCCTTCCCTGGTGGGGGGTACGGGGCCCTCGGCAACGGCGGCCATGTTCCTTGGGTGCCGGTTTCCTGGGCCCGGTGGTGCTCTCTCCGTGCGGGGGGGTTCACATTACACCTGAGCCGGGGGTGTTCGTGTCCGTGGGGGGTGGATTCGGGTCCTTGCCCCTAGGCGCTGTGCCCCGCCAAATTTCCAACTGTGGCCAAGCCTGGTCGGGCTTTGTTTACAACACCCCTTGTGGGCCCCCCTTTTTCCCCGGGGTGTCCCCCTCCTGGGCGGGGGCGGCGGGCCCCTGCCTTGCTCCTCCCTGGTCCAACCGTGGGCCGGGTGGGTGGCTGCCTGGAGTGCGGAGCGGGTCTCCCTTGGGGGGTCCGGGCTCGTACCTGGGGTTGGGGCGGGGGGGTGCCCGGAACTCCTGGGTGGTGATGGGGTGCTCGTATGGGGCTGTGGGCGCCCTTCTCCGGTGGGGCCCTGCGCTGGGCTCTCCTGGCGCGGTGGGGGGGCTGCTCTCCTGGTTGGGCTGGGGCGGCGTTCTCTTTCCCTCTGTGCCTCCCTGCTCTCTGGCTCTGGGGGCCTCGCAGCGGTCCGGCTGGCCCTGGCCTGGATGGCGGGTTTGGTCGCCCGGGGGGCGGATTCTTCCCTACCTGCTCCCGTGTGGCGTTGGGGGGGGTACCGGCTGCCGCTGCTGCTGCGGCGGGGGTCTTGGTGTGGGGATGGCTGGGCACTCTCCTTTCTTCTTTACACATTCCTCCATCCATTTTAGAAGAACATAAACACTCACCTGAGCACACGTGTTAGCTCACCTTTGCACTAATAGTTTGCATGATTGAATGAATTAAATATTTCACACTAGTTGGTTTTAAGGCATAAGTATGCGTGTGTGAACACTATCTGTTTGTGTACATGTTGACATGTGGGCATTTTTGCGGCTAGCAGGTGTGTTGATAACATTTGAGTGTGTGTGTGGACAGGCCCCGCCCTTTTTGTACTACATTTGAACCTTACCGTAATGATAAACAACCAGTAAACTTGTTGCTTTATGCTGCTTCATTGTCTTATCCCCCCTCCCCTCCTATTATCACCCTTCTAACCCCTCCCCCCCTCTCTAACATCCCTCTCTCTTCTTCCCTTCTTTCGTTTTCCGTCCGGTCCAACACCAAAGATTTTCAAACATGGTTGAAATTAATAAAGTTTGGCCTCAATTACAAAAGGGGTTTATTCAGACATACCTTTGGTTTGTCTGAAGATTAATAACCCCTCTTGTTAAAGTAAAATATGTCCAACACAAGAGGCCGTCAGCTCTCATCTGCCTGCCCAGCTGTTGCACAGGACAAGTTAAAAAACAAAAAAGACAGAGTTCATGTGTGTGAATGAGAACGACCCAAGTGGAAGAGTGAGGTGAGGTGACAGGGAGAAGAGATAAAGAAGGTGGAGGATTGGAAGTATATAAGGTCAACAGTCCAGAGGAATGGATAGTGTGGAAAAGAAGTGAAAAAGTGAATGCAGGCAGGTTGGAATGGTTGAGTTTCCGCTGAAATACAAGAAAGGTGTACAAACTGTGGTCAGACCAGCCATGTTGTTTGGCTTAGAGACAAGAGGTAGCAGAGAGGAAGATGCTGAGGTTCTCTTTGGGACTGGCCAGGATGGATAGAATCAGGAATGAGGACATCAGAGGGACGGCTCATGTTAGTGGCTTTGGAGATTAAGTCAGAGAGGTCAGAGATGGTTTTGGACATGTCCAGAGGTGAGACAGTGAATCTATTGGTAGAAAGATGCTGAGTCTAGAGCTGCCAGACAAGAGGTAGGAAGAATAAAGAGGTTTATGGATGTAGTGAACGAAGACACGAAGGTAGCTGGGGTTAGAGTAGAGGATGCAGAAGACGGGGTTAAATGGAGGAAGCTGATTTGCTGAAGGGAAAAGCTGAAACATTTTCTTGTCACATCCTCTTTGGGTTGACTTGTATCCTCTCATTGAAACATGTTTTGGGGTTATTTTAAATTCTACCAATTTCTTTTTGCGAATGCAGATGAAATCTTTTTATCCAAAGGTCCAGGTGAAGGTTGCCAAGGTCATGACTTTTCCTTAACGAAGAGAAGAACCACACAGGAAACTTAGACTGCAGAAGGAGAAGCCTGTCTGTCAAAGCCTAGACTGAGTTCTGCCTTCCCGGTGTATCCAGTCTGGTTTTATGGGTGGCTGGAGTTGATAACATAAAAGTGGGTCATTCAATCAAGCAGGACAGGAACCTCATAACTTGTATAGTCAGCATCAAGCACGTCAGTGTTTTCTTACTGAAAGATCAAACTGAGACAATCATTTTATGGTGATAATAGCGTGTCAGCAAATGATAATGACGTCAACGCCAACAACAGTGAGCCTCAGTTGGCTGGATGGTCTCAAAGGTGACTGTGGCGCTCTAAAACTACCAATCTGAATTTAAAAAAAAGACTGCAGTAAACACTGAAACAACCAGAACACAGAAAATGTAACCGTTTTAGCATTTTCCTGGTTTGTGGACAGCTGGACACAGATGCTAAAAAGCAGGAAGGCCTCATTTCTGGACTTGTGATCATCACATTAGAGCTTGAAACCTGTAAATTCTTCATCTTTTATGTCTGGATTCCTTCACTACTCCTTAATCCTTAATCAGACTGTAGTCTGGGACTATCCAGGGCCCGTGGTGGATTTTAACGTAATTAGGACTCATGCTATGATGAGTGAATGATCATATAAATGATTCTGATTCTGTTGCACACTTTTGTTTTTCTAAACAGCAAATGGGTTGTCACCCATTTGCTGAAGTAAAAGCTTTATAAATATGAATATTTTACACAGATTATGTATGAATGCACTAATGATAGAAACTGGGATTGAATTATGGTCTAAATTTGCCAATCTAGTGAGCATGGATGAGCCCTAGTTTTTCGCGGAGACTTCTGGGAAATTTCCATGGCACTGGATTTTGGAAAGGTAGATTTGGACTCCCCGAGAAAATGTCAGACGCCCTAATATAGTGCATCATAGTTCATACTTTTTTTTCTTTTTTCTATCTTAACTGACAAACACACCTTTGCAGAACCGTTTGAGTTTAGTTCTGACCCCGGAATAACCTTCAGGAACCGCCGTGCCGCCCGCGGGTGTTTTTCTCTAAATGATCCCCGTGTTCGTCCCAGCAGTAATCCTGCATGTTTGGACACCTCTGCAGCGTAAATCCATGTCTTTTCCTCCAGGGCACTACTGGTTTCATCCCCTCCATCTGATGCTTTGACACATTTTAAGGTTCTGAAACTTTTTTCTTTTGCACACATGATGCGGCGGGTCCTTTTCCAGGCGTGTAGAAAGCGTGCGCGCTGAAGTGGGTGTTCTAAACCACGGGGGGCTCTGTGTGAGAGCCTCCTGACAGAATCCTGTTTCCAGTGGTTTTTTTGGAGGAACATGTGGCTGGCTCCTGCAGTGCTGCTCAACTTGTAATCCATCTGTTTTTAAAAGCTGGAGCCCCCCCCCCCCCCCCCCTTTCTTCCTCTTTTCACTCAAATGTGAAAAAATAAAGATGAAAAAGAAGAGAAATCCATCAGGATTCTGCTTCCTTTTCTCCCTTTCAGCGGAGCACTGAATCCATGATGTGCTTTCCATTCATGTCTGATGCTTTTGGACTAATTTGAAGCGATCAGAGTCCATTTACAGAATGATGGCATATGTGCTTCAGTGCGTGGTTTGCATGTCTGTAACGGCGTTAGTCCGAGCTTTGCGCTTGCCTTTTTCCTCCCCCTGCAGGGCCTCCATGATTTTCTTCATTTTGCAGCTTTTTTTTTTTTTTTTCTTCATTGCTCCTCTTCTTCCTTTCTCTGATTCCCTTTTTTTTGCACTGAGCAGCTCAATGTCTGGTTTAATATCATTTTCCAATCAGCAAAGGCTGCGGGGCAAGGACTCTTGACTGGTGTGTTTCGTTCCAGCTAATACCAAAGAGAGGAGAGAAGAAAAATAATAACCCCGTCGCTTCATAATAGCTGCAGTGATGATTCTGCAGTCATTTGCCTCTTGGTGTGCACCCTGCAGCCCGCTCCACGCCGGCGCCGCTCTCCTGCCCTGCCCTGCGCTGCAGGAAGCGACACATCGGAGGTGCAGACAGGTGTGCTGCATGGAGGTCTGCATGAACCAGGGTTTGTCATTTGTGTTCAAGACAATAATGGATGGCAGGTTTTAGCCAAGTGCATCAAACCTCTTCCAAATCACTATGGGATGTCCTTTATGTAGCCCCGGCAACGATGCAGAAATCAACAACTTATGCTTAGATCACTAGTAGCCACATTACTAGAGGTGGAAGGGCTCTCCGTGTATTTGATTAGACAAAAAAAAAGAAAAAAGCTGTTTTTTTGGAAAATTTTAATTTTAAAAATCTGTTTCAAAGTCGCACTTCGATCATCTTTTGATCTATTTTAGGTGATCCCAGTGATCTTTGTGTTGTCTTGTTTGGTCCAGATGACCCCACAAGACAACACAAGGTTTCATTATAATAATGCCATTTTTAGCCCCATAAAAAATAAACATTTGTTTTCTAGAGAGCGGGAGGAGTTCATCAGAAATTCGCTTCTGAATTGTGGGCGGGACTGTTGGGGCAGAGCCACCCCTCTGTTTGTCATGCTCTAATGCTAGCTGACGGCTTCTCACAACCCCAACATAACCTTAATGGTGCAACAAAAACAGTTTTGAGCTACATACTGGCTCAAATGAATAACATAAAGACGTGCATCGATCTATGTGTCTGCAAGCGGATGCATCGGAATGAAGCGGAACAGGGAGCTTGTGCCCAGCATTTTCTACGTCACACATAGAATCTTTTTCAAACCGTTTTTTTTTTTGTCTGCTCCTATTTCGCAATGATTTGACCAAAGAAATACTTCGAAGTCCAATTTTAAGGTTCATTTTCTTTATGTACCAACCCAATGGCCTTGTGGTAGAGTGATCACCCTGTTACGCCTCTTTTTAGGTCTAGGCGTACTTGGAGGAGCATAACATGAAAAGGGGCGTAACATGATTGGGGGTTCGTCTGGTGTAAGTACCATAACCATTCATAACTTCTTCTATTGTAGTATCAGACCAACGGACAATCACATAATGTGACGGCAGCACTAGTTGAAGGACCCCGAACGGTTGTTGCAATCCGATTGGTTACGGTACCCACACCAGGATTGTTAACCTTTTGGGTTCTTATAATTTGTTAATATTTGATATATGGGATTTGATTGCATTTGGTGACAAAACCATGACTGTTATGTTGTGCTCCTTGACGTACCCCTAGACCTGAAAAGGGCCATAACATTATTTATTTCTTCTTCTTCTTTTTTTTATTAAGCTGGGAATTAATTTACAATTAGAAAAAATCAAAACTATACCAAAAAAAAAACTAAACAACATTACAAGGACCAAAGACTCTAACAATATCAATCAATCGCTCTGCTGCTGCCAGCTGGAGGGGGGAGGGGAGGGGGGTCCAACAGATGATGTGGCAGTTTTTAAAACCGAGCTGGACGTCCACAGCCAATCGGGTTCTCTGGACACTTTGGGATCCAATCTGCACACAATTATAGGAGGGGAAGAAAAAGGAGAGACAGAAAACCAATACAGAAAAACATCCAAAAATACAAATAAAATAAAAAAAATGTTACTGCCACAGCCGTAACAACCCTACACTCTAAAAAAAAAGTTGCTCCAACTTAATTAAATCACTTTAATTGGTAACAATTGAATTAAGTTTATTCTACTTAATTTTTTATGGCTATCCAACTTAATTTGATAAGTTGATCTAACTTTTAAAAAAAAAATTACAATTCAAATTGACCCATTTTTCTAAAGTTACAACTAATGGGCCTTGTAATTTTTATTATCAAAGCCTGAACGACCCAGCAATGTCTCGCATTACAAGGCAGGAACTCACATGTCATGAACTCTGTCTTTAATATTAGGACATACGATGATTTTCCGCACAAGGGGGGTTGGTCATCATCCTCTACCAAACTCTAACTCGTGGTGCAGAAAGAGATAAACATAATTTAAATTACTAGTTAAAACTGAGTAAAAAAGCTAGACAACAACACACATGGACAAAAACTCACACTTAAACCCCAATCTGCTCAGATCGGCAAAGAAAATGGTATCCCATAATTCCTTGCGCTGCCTTACGTTATGACGTCATGACGCATTGACAGCTTCACACCAAAGTTACACCAACTTAATTGAATTAAGTTGATTGAAAGTAAGATACCTTTATCAGACAAATACATGTTATTTTTAAGTTGAATGAACTCAAAAAAACGATTTGTTTTCACCAAACTAAATAATGACGTTAGAACAATGTAGAAGGTTTATCTTTCCAACTACAGCCCAACTACTCTTTTGGGCTGTAGTCACCCACCCACCCATCTTTCATTAGGTGACATAAAGCAGGAGGAGGTGTGGAAGAGGAGCAAATATTCTCCAGGAGGTCCAGATTTTTATCCAAGAGCTTTAAAAAAAAAAGATTTGGGGACATATGCTGAGTTCCTTTTCACCCCCCCCCCCCTCTCTCTCTGCTGCCCTAATGGGGGGTGGAGATGGTGGCAGTCAGACTGGGGGGGTGGGGGGAGGAGAGAAATCATTATTAACTCATAAGCTGGTTAATGCTGTAGCACTCTCAACCTTCAGCTCAAATGAGAATTTCCGTCATTTACATATCAATTTAATTTCCTGTGTTTCTCTGCTGCCTCGCCTTCATTAAAGGCGGCATGTGGCGGCGGGAGCGAGCGAGCGCGTGCGCAGGCGAGCGCCTCAGCCGTCGGATGAAACCACCGCCATCAGAGGAGCCCCACGCCGTCCTTCTGTCAGATTTCGGGCCTTTTCCGACTGATGTGCAAAAGACTTGAACCCTCACACCTGTTGGAGCGCAGATGCAGCACATCTGGCCTCAACCTGCTTCAGGCCCCCATCTCCTTCAGCTGCTTTAGTCGACGCCACATGTGACCCCCGCCGTTGAAGTCAAACACTACCAGACCCGAGCAGCCGCCGCCAACGCTTTGATTCCCTCTTTCATTCCCTACCAACTGAGCTTTACTGGTACATGTGCGCTCCAGAGCGAATAATGAATACGCAATTTGTTGTCTTTTGTTGCTAATAGCTTTATACTGTACAAATTCCTCCTTTTTTTTATTTTTTTATTTATTTATTTTTACAGCAGTGATCATTATTACACCCCGGCGCTTGAGCGTGTAATAAATGTAAATCTGGGCGTCTGTAACCCGTTCGCCCAAAGCTCATTATTTGTGACAAGTGTGGGAGACGCTGTTTGTTTTCTGCCATGTTGCAGAACAGTAATGAGATCACTCATTTGTGATTCCTGAACACGTTCCCGGACAAGATCTTTTGGGAGCCGCGCCATCTCCAGATGGTGCAGCTGGAGGTTCCCCGGTTCTGCGGGGAAATTCGCTCGCTTGTGCTTCACGGGGTTCACCACCAAGAAAAAATCTGTAGATTCAATCTTTAGCTAGAAATCCATGTAGAGCGTAAAATGCAAAGATTTATCCCAGATTGAATTAGATACTCTAACAACTGTAAAATGAAACGCAGAGTTTAGGCGGAGCGTTGGAGCCGTGGCAAATCGATATCACACTAATCCCCGCTTTCACGCTGATCGTTTTCTGTTTAAACGCGTCTGAATCCATCACTTCTTGACATTCAGACGTCGGGGTTGGCGACGTCTGAGTGACACACTGTGGGCTCCAGCGGCATGGCTCTGCCGACAAAATCTGGTATTTGAAACACATTCAGAGGGAAAAACTGCAGTAGCAGAAGCTCGCAACTCTGGAGATAAACTAATTCTTTTGGTTGTTGGAATTCATCAACACAAACCACCTGCAGGGTAGAAGATGCTAGCCTGAAAGACTGGTCTAAGGCCTTAGCCGACTGCATTGGTACGGTTGGGTTATCCTGTTCAGGGGCCGCAGAGCAGATGCATCTTAAGAGGAGCATAGGGGTGTCTTGCAGTTTTGTTTTTGGTCGTACGTCCACCTCAAGGGACTCAATGAAAATGGAACGTACCATTGAGCTTGGTGTGGTAATGGTCTCACAAAGTATTCGGCGTACCGCATCATCAGAAGAACACATCACTCCCGTTCTCCAGCAGCTCCACTGGCCTCCAGTAGCTTTCAGGTTTCAATTCAAGCTTCTTCTCTTCGTTCAAAGCCCTCCATAACCTGGATCCGTCTTATCTTTCTAACCTTTTCCATATCAACAGTCCCTCTCGTTCTCTCCGGTCTTCTTCTTCCCTTCAGCTTTCCGTCCCCCATACCTCCGTAACATTGACTCCTTTTTAAGGTTGTCCGGGCCCGTGGAGTGTTGCAGAGCGGGAGCGACCACATCTAAAAGTGTGTCTGGTAGTTTCCTTGTGGATCGGACGGCCACCTTAAGGAACGTCATAGTAATGGAACAAACCATGTTGTGTTTGGGGTAAGTGTAAGGCTAATGTGAAGTTGCACACTATTATGACGGACAGGTGCAGCTGTTGTACCGTGCCTTAATGCCACACTTTAGTCGTTACTAAGACGCTCGGGAATGTGCGCTCACCTGGTGCACAGGTGATGGATACATTTTGGTACGATGCCTGTAGGATGCCCACACAAACTATGCTGTGATTGTCTAATTCAGGGGTGTCATCATGGTGTCACATCAGCATAGTGGTTGTCCTCAAAGGGCCAGATATGACTTATAAATGTAACTAAATGTAATAAAAAATAAATGTAACTACTCCTGAATGTTAAAAAAACTCATTATTTATTCAATATAACTTTTTAAAGTGACAATTACATTTGCATAGACAAACATATGTTTGCTTGTTACTCTAGCAGAAATCCTTTGAAATTTTGTCCGCTTATTAAAACCCACATAACTCCATTAATGAAGAATCAAACTGTCCAAGTGAATAAAGAAAACATCATAAAACTGAGCTAGAAAGAACATGTATGACACATGTAACATTTGACAAAAAAGGTTGCACACAGCCTTGCATCCATCTGATGGTTTGATAAAATGGTAAATGGCGTATACTTATATAGCGCTTTCTACCTTCTTACGAAGGCCCAAAGCGATTTACAGTCACAGTCCCATTCACCCAGTCACACACACATTCACACACACATTCACACACTGATGGGGGCTGATGACAACAGTTTGTCTGCATTCACAAATAAGACCTGCAAACATTAAATAATTACAGCAGCTACACATAAAACAAATTGTTGTTTTAAGAACTTCAGAACTGTTATGCTCCTGCGGGCCTTACATGGCGGGCCACAATTGGCCCCCGGGCCTTGAGTTTGACACATGTGGTCTAATATGTTCTTTTCATGAAGGAGCGCACACATACTACTAGAATGGGACTAACAGGCTCCTTTGGCACTGTGCAAGAAATGAAGGTAGACAAAAGAAGCGTCCGTACGATACACATTTCAAATTTCCCGCGTGTGGAATCAATAAAGTATTTCTGATTCGATACGCTTGCATCTCACCCTTGTGTGTTGTGTTTGCTCTGTTGCCAGCAGAGTTCCCGTATAAAAACATCTGCACTAACATTTTGGCTCACCTAGCGGTCTACGGCCTTGATATTTCGTTTGGAATACCTGCGTTGCCCTTAAAGGTTTGACCAATTTGTCCGCAAACTAATGGCAACAGAAGGCGTGACAAAGGCTTAAGAAAAAGTATTTGTACCAGTAAAAGTACTTGATAGTTTTTCGTTTGGATTAGAGGAAGTTAAATTCAAATATCTCAGGAGTCTGATTTAAACCTTTTTTTTAGCAGATGGTAGTGCTTTAAGAAAATAGTTTTTTTGTTTTTTAAACACCATAAATGCTTTTTTTTTTGTTGGTTAGGAGACTCGACAACTTCAGATTAGTCCCTTCTGAGCCAAGAAGATCTCAGAACCAAAAAGCGGAGCTTCCAGTGGTTTGTTTGTTTCACTCGTCAGTTCACGGTTGGGTCAGAGGTTTTCCAAACCGTAGATTTTCACTCCATTACCATGACGGCCCGGAGAGACTGTGAAGGCTTCCCGGAGTTTTCTCTGCCTGACTCAGACACATGCGCTCTCTCTAGCCCAATGCCCCTCCGGGGCTCTCACTGTCTGCACGGGCAATCGACCTCGACCAACCAATTAAAGACGCCGCTTAGTTCCTGATCGATGGCTGTGGCCGGGCTCAGGCGGCGTGAGGACAGAGGAAGGAGGCTCCTCCTGAAAGCTATGCTTTGGTGTGGCATCCAGAATATCTCAGTCTGAAACAAAAACCGGCTTTAACACAAAAAACGAATATGTTTGACTCAAGTCCAAGGATTCAAAATACATAGACGAGTGCTGTGGAAAAGTATCCCCCCCCCCTTCTTTTTTTTTTTATAAACACCTCAAAACCATAAAAATAAACCTTAAAAAAAAAAAAAAAAGAGATAAGAAGGCGGTTTTTACTCTGTGGTGCGATCTGTTTGGGCAAAAATATGATTGGCCTTCTGGAAATGTATTTGCCCCCTAATTTTTAATGAAAATAAACCTAAAATAAATGAAGATGGCCATTGTAAAAAATTATAAAGCAATTTGTAAGACAAAAAATATGAAATGTTATGTGCCCCTACCTTAACACATCCAAACCACACAAAGAAACTTAAAAAAATCAAATTATATAAAAGGCAATTTTTAAAACTTTGGTACAGTTGTTGAGGTAAAAAACTTGATTGGCATCCTGAAATAGTTTGTGCTCCTACCTCATCTTTTTTCATTTTTACTGAAATCATGAATGAATGTTTTCTGAAGATCATCAATCATTTCTAGGCACTGGATTTTGTTATTTCAAGAGAATCTATTTGATCAGAACCGGACTGTAAAACTCTGTAAAACTATCAAATGAATGAACTCAGTAGGGGTGGGATTATATAAGCTTGCATCTTCCCACTCCTTTTCAAGCAATAAATCAAACTCTAGTTATTCTTTAGTTAATGATCACTGTATTTAATTAAGCATATATGATTCAAGTGAGGTTTTTGTTTTGTTTTATTTTCTGTCTTTTTAATCTATGCATTTCATCATTTCTGTAATGAGTTTGATAAATATGTGTAAATTCTTTATTGCTTTGACTACAATGCTTGAAATAAATCAATAAAATCAAAATCAAAATCTCTGAAACATGCAAATATAAAATCAATAAATGAATAAATATATAGATAATGAAGTACATTTTTGAAATGTGGCGCAATTCCTAAGGTAAAAATATATGTCGGTTCTTTGAGACCAAAGGCCCACAAAAAGTGTATAACTATTTAGTGGACAGCACTATTTAAAAAAAAACTATTTGATGTGATTCATACATATTCTATATGATTTTTGTTCTTGATTGAAGTTGATGACGATTCTCGTCTACCTAGGTGACCCGAGACCAAAGAACCACAAGGATGGTGACAGAATGTTTCTATAAAGAAGTCCAGATGCTATGACCCGACTATAGGACATGTTCTTAAGAGAAAAAACGATCTAAATGATTTATTTATTCAATCCTAAAAAAACACGCAGAAACACAATTTAAAAAGAGAAAAGGGGAAGCTGCTTTTTCCGTCTTTTACCTGCATTTTTGTTTGTATTGATGGGATTTTTCAAAGACCTTGAACTCAGGGAGGCTCTCAGTGGAAAGAAGCCACGTCCTGAAAAATAAATGAGTATCATTCTCTTCTATCTGCCTTCATCAGCGCCCGTGATGGAGGGGAGGGTGTTGAGCAAAGAGACGCTGATCTGTTTTTCTCCCCCCTTCAGATATCACACCACCCTCACCCACACAGCCAATATCACAGAGGATCCACGCACAGAGTTCAGGCGCAGGGCAGGCGCAGGAACCAGAAGGGGAGGGAAACGAGGAAGAGGAGTGCAAACGTGTGACAGCGCCGCGTCCCAGCGGCTCCAGGCAGGAGGCCACATGTGCTTACAGTGCAGCATTTCCAGCTGCAAGGAGACGCTACGGAAAGAAAAAAACAAATCAAGACAACAAGTTGCTGACGGGGAGCGCGTCAAAGGAATGACTTTGCATGAGAATACCTCACTGGCTCTGACTCTGCTGAGTCTAGCTGCCCTGGAAAAGACCCGTCCAGGAAAAAATGGAGCTCTGCGAGATGCACTGTCAGCACAACAACCTATTTACTCGTCTCCCCCGGGGATTTCTGAATTTGCCACAGACTCGGGTGTAATCCAGGTAATGCGGCCCCTTCTGCTGCCTGCAGAGCGACAGCCATGATGACTCATACATTAAAAGTCCAGCAGGGATTGTCGCAGGCTCTGCAGAAGCAGCCAGACGGGCGCATTTGCATCCTCCGCCGCCTAAAGAACACCTTGAATTCATGCCTGGCGTGTTTTTCACATGTTCCCGTTGCAAAAAGCAAGGTTCCTCCCACGCAGCACCGAGGGCGACGAGGAGGTTCTGGGACGCATTAACGCTGGAGAACAGGCTGTAATTGCATTTCAGTAGATCCTGACGTATGAAGACCTGTTTTTGAAAGAACTGACATTTTGACTCACTTAAGTCCATTATCTTTAAATTCAGAGGAGGAAAAAAAGCGCAACCGTGTAATCATCTGCTGAAATGAGCACCAATATGCGCCTTTTTGCCGTTTCCTTGAACCTTTAAGGCGCTCAAAAGAAGAGGACGATCAACAGCTTCCTATATAATTTCCTCTGTGGACAATTGCCTGCCAGTAGCTTCTGTTCGTCGACCTCGTCTGCTCTGACCGAACTTCTGTGATGGACTTTGGAAATGTTTTCTTTACTGACGGTTATCAAAATGTCTTCCGCGGACTTAAAGGTACACCGATTGTCTTGAATTTCTTTCTTTCGTTGGCTTTGTTGTGCTGTCGTCTCATGAAGGAATCGTTGCATCCGCAATGATTTTGGGGGGAAAAAGTTCAGGATAAATCAGAGAGACTTGCTGTAAACGGGCTCTACAGACGGCCTTTCACACAACCATTGGTCAGCAGGTGCTACAAATATGATGAAACCAATTTTGACTCACGTTAGTCCATCATCGTTGAACTCAGAAGTGGGAGAAAAACAAACATCCGTGTAATCATCTGCTGAAATAGGCACTAACATGCACCTTAGTGCCGTTTCTTTGAATGTTCAAAGCAGCCTTGGTAACGCCCGTTCAAGTGGCCACTTCCAAAGAAAAGTCTATAAAATCGGACATTTCAGGCACATTTTAGTTACGCAGAAGCGTTCATAACTGTCGTTTTCACGCCGAGGTTTGCAAGTCCGTACGGACAAAATGCATAGCTATTGAACGCGTGTTGAACGTCAAAAACTGTTGAACTTTGACCAATCAAAGGCTCTGATTTGGTAATGGGTAGCATCCTTTTTAATTCAGGAAAGTACTACCGTTTGAAAAATGGAGAAGAAATTTTTGATTGTGATTTGTGCCTGAACTGAATTCTGCAACACCAAGTACCTCCTATATCAGAATACCTGGACGAAGATTCAAGAAAGTTGCATCGGTTCGGCTTTTCGCACCAAGCCTCTTCCAACAGTGACTACTCGTGTGAGTATCGGGTAGTGACAGTCCGATGTGAACTCCATATGCTAAAAGTGCTTTCAAGAATATCTGTTTATCACATTCTTGAACGGACTCAACATGCCCTGGGTGTATGTAGCATCAAACGCTCAATAGGAGCGGACAATCAACAGATATGCATATAACTTCCTCTATAGACAAGTTTCTGTCGGTAGCTTCTCTTCATCGACCTCATCTGCTACGACCAAACTTCTTTGACAGACTTTAGAAATGCTTTCTTAGCTGTCAGTTATCAAAACATCACCTGCAGATCTTAAAGGTACATGTGTTTGGAAACCATTGTCTCATATTGTCGTTTTCTCCGTGGCTGCATGCTTTGTTTTGCCGTTGACTCGTATAGGAATCATCACATCTGCAACGACTTTGGGGGGAGGATGAAATGTCCACTCTCTTATGAAGAGATTGCAATTTGAGAAAGTTGCTGTAAATTGGCTCTACAGACACCTGGGGATGAAGTAAAGAAGTCGTGTTTACGCAAATCATCGGCCACAGAGTGCAGGAAGTTTGACGAAGCCTTACAAAAGTTGAGAAGAACTGTAAAGGTACCTGAACGCCGGTAGCGTGTGGTGCCTTCAAGAGCACGCCACACGCTACCAGTGTTAAAATGGACGCTTCCTACATGTCACTACCAAATCTGAGCCCCTCATTGGTCACAGTTCAACATTGTTGCGATTAACCCTTGTGCTATCTTAGATGACCCCACCCTTACATTGACGTGTTCTTCCTATCATGATAAAGGTGAAGAGGATTTCATGTAATCCATGGACACCAGTGAAGATCACAAATCATTGAAGAAAAAAGGTTCAGAGCACTGTCTAGTGGGTCTAGATGACCCAACTCCCAATGTTAAAGTGCCTAAGATAGCACAAGGGTGAAGCAGCCAAGACGTTCAACCAGATGAACTATCAACAGCCTGTCAGTGTTTTGTAAGTAGACTTAAAGACGTGCGTAGTAATGTGTGAATGCGAGTGTTTTGAACACGGACCCCACAATTCGGGTTGATGCGTGTTTAAAGAGGCGTCTTGAGCATGAGTCAACGCGGTCGGTGTGTGGATACCTTAAGGGGAAATGAAGGACGGGGACTAGACCAGTCTAACGTTGAGCTCGGCTTTTAGAGTTCCCGGGACATTTGTATCTCCTCATATTAAGTGTCCATCCGTCCATTTTCCAAACTCGCTGAATTCCTTCTCGGGTCATGTAGTTGCTGGAGCCTATCCCAGCTACTGTTGAGTGCAGGCGGGGTAAACCCTGGATCATGCAAACTCCACGCGAAAAAAGGACCTAGCCGGGATTCAAACCAGGGCCTTCTCTGTGTGGGACATTCCTGCTCCAGAGTGATCGCTCCCACCACCGTTGGATCTCCGTCCACCATATAACCACTTCACTAGACAAGTCCTTTTGGAAAGTCTCTCATCCACACTCAGGTGGGAGCTTCGCATTTTTGCCGGTGTCAATCGCTCTTGCTTCAGCTTCAAGAGGTGACTGTTTTGACACTGACACTTTGCTGCCAAATATATCCCACCTTCTGACAGGTGTCACGGCAACCAGATTATATTATTCACTTTACCCGTCAGTGCTCTTCATGTCGCAGCTGCTTCCTCCAGATCGCAGCATTTATAATAAACGTCGCTCTGGGCTGTTTGTTGATCTTTAAAGTGCTTTTTTTTTCTCTCCACACTTTACTCCAATGTGACATTTGGATGTCATCTTGTTTAAACCACAAATGACCAGCTGTTTAAAAAACAACGTAGTCCTCCAAACGTGAACATTTTGGTAACTTTCCTTCCAAAAGAAGCAGTCATAAAAAGGAATGACCAAACTTTGGAGCAGCATAAGGCAAATATGTTGTCAAACTCTTTAACTTGAGCTACAAACTTGGTGTTTAATCAGCAAAGTTGATATTTTGGAGCAATATGTGACACGTTAATTCAAGTTTTAGCTCTAAAGTAACTAAAAGTCAGTAGAAATCCACCAAACTTTCTTTATAAAGTATGATCCAATAAGGTAGGAGCCTCTACGTTATAAAAAGTGACGGCTTGTACGTGTGTCAGGAATGTTTCATTCTTTTGGCCAGATTGTTTTCGCAGTTCATATTTCTTAGTTCGCCTTTGGGCGAACGTTTCCCCCTATGCCACAGACTCCCAAACTCACCAAACTTTGCACATTTATCTAGTAGCCGGTAAAAAAAGAATGGAGGACATATCGAACAACGAAAAAAATGATGACAGAGAGAGAAACCGTCAAAAAAGATGAATAGGGCCAAAAGCTCCAAAAAACCTTAAAAGATTTCAACCTCCACTAAGGAAACCAAAACACACATGTCGGGAATATCAAAAGGAAGTTTTGAAATTATTATGGGATGGCCATAGGACCGATGGCTTGGCAGACATCTTGTCTCAAAGTGTCAAACGTGGTTATTTTCGCATTTGTTCAAGTGATCTTCATGAAAATTCCCACACATGCTGCCAGCTTTAATTTACATCCACCACCAGAGTTTCCTTGACCTTTGACCTTGGGAAGAGGCAGCCAAAGGAAAATCCCCTATCTACAAATTTAAACTCGTCCTATAGGGAGTTCGATCTATTGCCACATAATTCCTCTAGCGTCAATCTGGGAAGCTACTTTGGAAAAATGCAGGAAAATAAAGTTTCAGGATTTTTAACATGTGACCAACTCGCAAACGTGTGAATCCCTGGTTTAAGCTGAATAAAACAATATATTATTAAAAATGTGGGCATTGCTAACAAAATACCTTTGTTGCCGAACTGTTCTTTCACAGATTCTTCTAGAAATGACATAGCTCTGTTCATCACCCCCAGGTGACCAAAAAATTAAATGGTTGCTATGGAGATAAAACAACAAAAATTGTAATTTACCTTTTTTCAGTTCTAAAATTAAACATCACAAATGCTTCAGAAGTGTAAACATCAGCTCAGCCTGGTGGGACTTTCTTAAAAAAAAAAACAACCTCACATTATTTCCATGGAAAAACCCCATTTGGAGTAACCCTGACATTTTAATTAACAAAAACATGATTCACTTTACTTCATGGAAGAACAAAGGAATCAATCAGTTCCAGCATATAATTCAGAATAGAACATTTATGTCCCTCCCAACGTTATCCTCAATCTATGGGATTAGTATAAACCAATTTCTAGAATATCAGCAATTTAAATCAGCTATAAGCACTAAATATTGCTTGACCCAAATGGAGCTTCCCCTTACAGTAACACATTTCATTGACCTTAAAAATCCAAAATTCACTTACAAAATTTACAAGTTGATTTTGCCAGCAACTTGGCAGGGATTCCTGGGTTGGTGCCTTTTTGTCATTGTATGAATGTATAACGGATGATTGTATTGTATTATTCTTATTTGATTGCTTAAAATAATCCATTTCAAATCAAATTTTAATTTTGAGTAAAAAAAATGCCGCTTCATTTAGAAAATGAAAAAGCATTTCTGGTATTGACTTTTATTTTTAATTATGCTACAGAATCGCTTCCATACATTTACTAATTTAACAGAAATCACTAGAATGAATCTCTTAACGTTCAAAAAGGAAGAAGAATGAGGTTAAAAAGGACCCCCCCCCCCCCCCCCCCAGTGTTTTCCCTTTTCTGACTTTATTCAGTTACTGGCAAAAACATGAATGAATTCCAAGATGATGAGATAATTCTTAAATGTAGTATAAAAAAACACAATGGTGTGAGCTTAAATAACGTTTAGGGGTCAGTCTGAAAGGAATTGTCTTCAGCCTTTGACTTTAGTCCTTATTGGACAGGACCCCCCCCCCTCCTTATTTATCTCTAGAGTGTGTGATATAATAAAGATTGATCACACATGTGAGTGTACGGGCTGACACATGATGACACTACCTCCCCCGTGTCCTCCTGGGGAGAAGCTTTTCCCTCCCATCTCTTCCCTTCGAGCCGCCGCTCCTCCACGCTCCCGTCTCTCCGTCTTCATCTGCGAGTGGCCGAATAAGCGGGGGGGGGGGGGGGGGGGGGGTCTCTCCATTCTCCATCACATGGCGGCCGCACTCCCACTGACTGAGATGAATGAATTTAATATATCTCCATTTTGAGGCACAGATGACCTCCTGATACGGCTCTCTGTCTCTCCATTACAGCAGGCTTTTATTTTTTTTTCCCCTTTCCTCCTTCTGCTCCGCTTGGGAGATCTGGAAAAACAGGAGAGGATCTGAAGGGGATTTGGACGGAGATTCATTTGTTGTTTTTTTTCCGTGTGGCGTGGCAAATATATGAACAACAGGTACTCATACGAGGCTGTTATCAGCAGCTGCGCCCATGAGAAACGTGTTGACGTCGGTTTATTGGTGATAATATGAAGTTATGAACAAATCTGTTTCCATCCTCAGCTGATGGTTCGCAAACCTGAGATGGCTGGACCAGAAAAGCATCAAACATCCAATCAAACAGCCTTAACACGGATTTGTTTAAAGATGTATCCACATTTCGCTTTCACCAACCGCACGGCGTGTTGTTGTGCACGCAGGCGACAGCAAAGTGCATGTGGGGGAGTCTATTATGAGGATGTGCAGTCCTTCTAAAGTAAGCCGCAGTGACCCCTCTCTTATTTCCTTCCTTATTGGATCTAGTGCTCTCCTGAGACGGCGCAGACGTTAATGCCTCCGGTCATTTTTCTGTCCCTCATATCAGACTGTCCCTGGGTGCTATGTAAGCCCTACTTAATTAGGCCTCAAATTGGTTGAATTTATGCTCATTCAGACGCCAAAATGTCTTTTATTGGCTATTTCTCCCGTGAGGTTAGGACCGCACCGATCAAATTATACCGATTCAATCCGGACCACATGGATGTACGCTCTGCTGTACTGAAAGCTGTGAGTTAATGCTTAGACCCCTCCCCACACGCCCACCAACTTACCATCTGGAAGAGATGCAAATGTGTGATTCCCAAACAAAACAACAACCCACTAGAGACCCCTACTGGCTGGATTTTGTTACGGCAATGAAGTCCAGAAGCTCATTCGTTTTTTCGTGCTGTCAAGAGCATCCATTCGATTTGTTTGACTCTTCTTCAAAAGAACAGATCATATTATTCTGCGAATCTACAAAATAAAACCTCAATTCCTGAAGTGTTTGATAGAATCTATCCATTGGAACCGTTGTGCTATCTTGTGGGGGTCCAGATGACCCCACCCTTACATTGACGTGTTCTCCCTACCATGACAAAGGTGGATAAAGGTGGAAAGATTTCATGTAATCCATGGACACCAGTGAAGATCACAAATCATTGACGAAAGTTCAGCTCACTGTCTTGTGGGGTCTAGATCACCCAACTCCCAACGTTAGGAGTGGGGTCATCTAGACCCCACAAGACAGGACAGGGGTTACAAACCCACTGAGTCCCTTTTGGTGGTCATGAGTTTGCTGGAGCCGATCCCAACCACTGTTGGGGGGGTTTGCACACTGATCAGGTCACCAGCATTGCCACACATTCCCATATACACCCTCACATGCACACAATTTAAATCACCAACATACATGTGAGGCGGGATTTTAGAATCTGGGATGAAAGCAGGGCCTTTCCGCTGTGAGGCGATTTACCCACCACGACACCAACGTGCAGCCAATTGATACGATCAGGGATGGGTAACTCCAGGCCTCAAGTTACATACCTGCATGTTTTCCACCCTTCCCTGCTCTGGCATGTTCTAATTGGCTGGACAGATCTGGATCAGGTAATCAGTCATGAGTAGGGCTTGGATAAATAGACATCACGCAGACACACCGGCCCTCAAGGCCTGCTGTGGCCCATTCTGCAAAGCTCTTCATAGAATACTACAAAAAAACATCTGGTCCCTGAATAGTTCTTATCCCAAAACGCGCAACTTATTGTGCCAAAACCACTAAATGCATTCATGAGGAGCTCAGATTTTGCGTCAAACTACGCTGAGGCTATCGATAGGCAAGCAGAGAGAAGTTGGGCCTCACCATCCTTAATCTGTTGGAGCAACAGCAATTGCAAATGTAGTAAAATCTATTCCCCTTCCGTCTGGGCAAAGAGTTGTACAGCCGCCTGATTTTGCTCCTAGGTGCTTTGAGTTTTGTCCTCAAGGCCACCCAGGCTACCGCTCTCCCGACCACCAAGGAACCAAGTAGAAGTCAAGGGGAGGAGGTTCCCTAAAACCTCCGAAAAGGCAGGCCTGATGAGAGGCGTTCCGTGACATCCCACCTCCTTAGGGCAGCTGGTGACCTGGACTTGATATGTCATAGCTTTGGCTGCTGTGGTTACTAGAAACAGAGATGCTACCACTGAAAAGGACCTCTGCTGCGAGGAGCAGAACAGGATATGCTCATATCTTCACTTTTTTCCTGTTTGCTCTCGAGAGTGCAGTGTGAAACCAGAAACCAAAGTCTTTACTCTTTTTTTTTCACTGTCCATCCTTTAAAACCGAGCTTGTCTTACCCTTCTTGTGTGAAAACACTCCTAATGCTGCTATCAAGTCAAAAGTGTCCATCTTTGAAGGATTTGACCCTTAAAATACCACAGAAAGCCCCCAAAGGACAAATTCACACTTAACCCCAACATGTTCAGAGCGTTCTTGTTAAAAGTATGGAGAAAAAATCAGCCATTCAACTCGCCTTACAATAACAGGAATCACCAAAATAGTTCCCATACCCAGAACAGCAGCCTTCCTCTAAGTACCGCACTCATGCGTCTGCGTGTGTGTGTGTGTGTGTGTGTGTACAGATTTTATGCACACAAAGGACACCAGAGTGCTGTTAATTTCCGCCTGAGCCGAGGAATGGCCACTAAAAGTATCAGTGAAGTGATGGATGTGCTGGTGTGAGCCGGCGTCGGTGTTTAATCTGAGCCACAGGAGAAATAACAGCACATCAGCCTCTAACGACTTGTCTTCGTCTGCTGTTTGAGCTGAGACTGGCAGACGTGGACTCCCTCCCTGTGTTGTTGTTTTTGTCTCCGTAGTTAGGTTGTCTTTTCTGTTGCCCAGAGAGTACATCTGAACTTTGTAAGGGACGTTTTACCAACAGGCAGACCAGTTCTGTCCTAAACTGGTTCTAAGCGACTGTTTGCTTTCGTAAACGGCTAAAACCGTCTTTTCACATTGGTAAGGAATAAAAGCACAAAGCTGCTTTTCACGTTAATAAATATTGCGTAACGGCATGAAGCTGCTTTTTATGTTAGTAAGGTTTTTGCGTATCGACATGAAGCTGCTTTTTACGTATAAGTAAAGAGTCAAACAACGTTCACTTACCAGTATTTTCTTTAATGAATATTGCATTACATCACAAAACAGCTTTTAACGCAAGTAGAGTATGGCATAACGGAACATATTTCATTTTTACTTTAGGTGAGTGTCACGGAACAACCCAAAACTGCTTTTTGCATTAGTAAATACTGCTATACGGCACGAAGCTGCTATTTATGTTGGTATAATGTCACGTAACTGCACAAAACTGCTTTTTACGTAAGTAAAGTGTTGCAAGACAGCACGAAACTGCTTTTTAGAGTTGCTTAAGTCTTGCGTAGCAAAAAAAAAAAACTGCCTATTATGTCACTAAAATATTACGTAATGACACAAAGCTGCTTCCTACGTTAATAATAGCGCAAAGCTACTTTTTGTGATGGTAAATAGCTGCTAAATGGTGCACGGATGTTTCTTACATCAGTAAAGTTTTGCGTAATGGGACAAAGGTCCTTTTTATGTAAATAAAGAGTCACACAACGGTCCTTTGCTAGTTTTTACTTTAATAAATATTGTGTTACGGCACAAAACTGCTTTTTATGTTATTAAAATGTCACATAACCGCACAAAACAGCTTTTTACGCAAGTAGAGTATGGCATAACGGAACATAGCTGCTTTTTACTTTAGTAAAGTGTTACGTAACAGCGCAGAACTGCTTTTTACATAAGTAAATATTTCGTTACGGCAAGGAGCTCCTTTTTCCATTGCTAAAGTATTGTACTACGTAATGACACAAAGCTACTTCCTAAGTTAGTAATAGCGCAAAGCTACTTTTTGTCATAGTAAAGAGCTGCAAAATGGCGCACTGCTGTTTCGTACGTCAGTAAAGTTTTGAGTAATTGGACAAAGCTCCTTTTTACGTTATTATATTTTTGCGTATCAGTTTAAGTCAAAAACCAGCCTTTTCACATAGTAACAACCAGGTTTTTTCAAAAGTGGCTTAATCCAAATGATTTCTGTGTCTTGCATATTAGTGTTGTTTGTCTTCCTCTTTAAGGTTTCAGACAAAACGTGCATCAAAGTGTTTCTTCTTCATGAACCAACCCAGATAGAAGTGCTTTTAGTAGAAAAAACTGTGCGTTTGATGTGATTACTGATGATCGTATGACTAATCCTCATTAGATTTATTACATCTCCATCACAGAGCAGCTAGCAGGACTTGGGAACAAAAAGCCGAGCTCGTCCAAGTGTGTTTGGCAGATCCCAGCTCTGAAACAAAGACGACACTGTAACAACCGCCAGAGAAATATGGATGGAAATTGTTTAATATTCCAAAGAGATCGCAGTCTTTTGCCATGAGCTGAACAAAACCGTGAATCCAGGCCAGGATTGTGCTGGAGTTTAGAGAGTCCCAAATGGAGCAAAGAGTCTGTGATTCAAAATCTAAAACGCCGTCAAAACAATTTATCCCTTTTGGTTGCATCTCACAGGCCAATATTTCAGGGTTTATCTCAGGGTTTTTTCTATTGCATTAAAATGTAATTCAGCAAAAGCCTAATTTCTTATTTGGTAATATTTTTGTCATTTATCCCGTTAAATGCTTATTCAATTAGCTTAAAATTTGTATAAGTTATTAGAAAATCATTTGCCAATAAAACACATATTTCCCCAGCTTTCTTACCAGCAATCAGCTCAAATTTATTACATCTCATTTTTAAAATCTGGTTTATTTATTTTGTCATTTTTAAGTTTGATTTATTTGGGAGACTCTTAAGAAACTAAGAGAACATGAAGGGTCTCATAAAACATTTTGCAATTTTTTTTAAACAGAGGCTATTCATAATTACTGTTATTTCAGCTAAATGTATTACTAGATGGTTCTATATTTCCCCAACAGCCATGTGTAAATGTTAAAACCCATAAGTCTGTGGTGTTTTTTAGTATGACTTTGCTGTATTGACCCATCCACCCTTTAAAATGACACTTTTCTTGACTCGGTACATTTTCAGCTGGCTGTACAGTTGGGTAGTGGTTCGCGCTCTCACCTCACAGCGAGGAGCCACTGGTTCAAATCCTGGCTGAGTCTTTTCCATGCACGCATTCGTTTTCCCCGGGCACCGCGGTTTCCTCTTACAATCCAAAAACAGGCTTCACAGATTCATGGGTCTCTTTGAATTGCCACTAGGTATGAGTGTGTGGCAACAGACTGGTGACCCGCCTTCACCCAACAGTTGGTGCCAAAAGCCCTGGAACTTGAAAGGGATCCACCGAGTTCTGAAGATGGATGGATGGATATTCCGAATCTCTGATGTTTCCAAATAAGATAAGTCAAGTTAAGATAACCCTTGGGCTATCTTGTGGGGTCCAGATGACCCCACTCCAAATGTTAATGTGCCACTAGACAGTGCTCTGAACCTTTTTTCTTCAATGATTTGTGATCTTCACTGGTGTCCATGGATTACATTAAATCGTTCCACCTTTATCCACCTTTGTCATGGTAGGGAGAACACATCAATGTAAGGGTGGGGTCACCTGGACCCCACACGATTGCACAAGGGATAGGTTATTCTTGTTAAATTCATCTCTCCCTGCTATTTAGGAGTAACCCTGGGGCTACTTTGATTTATCAAAGAGCTGTTGAGGACAGTGGAGTTGTTTCTTGTTTTTAAGAAACCTCTAATACCAGGCAGCAGTGGATGCAGTTTATTTTTACGGACAGCTATGGCTCCCCCTTAAAAAAACACTTTCGGACATCACCACAGCTATAAAAGCCCCTACAATTGGAGCAATAGGGAGTAGTCAAAGGGGATAGCAATTCAGATTTGGCCTTAAAAAACAAAATTAAGAAAGTGTGTGTGGATTTCCCACTAAGCTGTGAAGTTAAGGGACTGTTTGAAGTGGCCTGGAGTCTGCTGAAAAAATGTTGACTGTTTATGTTGCATGTGTGTTTTTCAAAGAAAAATCTGTGTGTTTTTTTTATGTTCTGCATAAACCGTCCAAATTGCATAAAATTTTCAGTTTTAGTAAAACTAAGCAGGTAAATTTGCACAAATGCATTTAATCAAACACATTTGTTGGACTGCTAATAGATGAAGTTCGTTTGAACTTACATGAGTTTTTTTCATCACATTACCCAAACGTTTAACAAAAGAGAGGACGTTTTTACTATAGAGCCTGGAATTTATGGAGATTAAAGCTAGTTTTTAAGAGTATTTTCTGAATGCAATGCTTATTAGCATCATTGATGTAGGCGCACAAAAACATTAGAGACAAGAAACGCACATCAGAAGGAATTGACTTGCCTTGTTTTTTGAATGAAATTTGATTTCTCTGCACACCGTAACAGGATCTGCAGAATTTGTCACAGATTTGATGTCCTTGTTCTACTTTATTCAGCTCCTTTCCTTTTACTATTCAAGAAATATTTTAAATGCACTTGTTTTGTGTGTCTACTGAATTGAGATTGTGGTTTTAAGACCCCAGCTAAAGTGGATATCTGTTTTCCCCATCAGTTCAGTTCAGCTCTGATATGACTGAGGACTCGCAGAAGGAAGAAAATCGAAAGGGAGCATGGAAAACAATTCCACAGCAGAACAACAGCAAGCCGACAATTGTTAGTCCTGACAATGGAGGTGGGGAATGGAAAAGATTGCAACAATAACGGTGAGGACGACGGTGACCATGACAACAATCACGGTGTGAACAGAGTAAATGGAGGAGGACAAGTACGGTAAAACATCAACATGAAGTGCAAAGAGATGACTTTGTCATAAAATCACAGATGGGTGGTTTTCTACAACAAAAGCAAATGACTGTGTTTGAGCAGAACTTGCCATTAAATGATGGTGAGAGATGGAACAGAAGGAGACTGTAGTGTTAATACTTTCAGATACATCCTGAAAGTACCATTGATTGGCTGCAGGAACTCATTGAAAAGACCCTTAAAACATAGAACTTTGTTTTTAATCAGTTTTGGTGTTTGTTTTTTAATTCAGAAAGGAGATTCTGTGTTTGGTCTAGTTATTTTTCTCTTTATCCCCTAAACTTTGACTAATTTAATGCTGTAAACAAGTATCTGTAATGCTGTCAATAGTTATTCTTTAGTGAGTAAAATGTAAAATTTAATTTTCAGAAATGTATAAAACGATAACAATTTTTTTACAGACATATTTCTACTCCAAACTAATTAAAACAGAATTGCTTGATAATAAGACACGATCATTACATATATTCATTTCACTTTTACAGGTATTTCTATGGTTGTTGGTTGTTATTTTAACAGAAGAAAGTTAGTACTTTCCCAGAAATAAAAAGCATGTTTTAAAGAGCAAAAAAAAGAATTTTCTGAAACAGCAAACAGTATATTACGCAACTAGTTTCAGACGTCAGGGCTGGTACTCTGACATTTGGAAAAAGTGGCCACAGGGATTAGGTGAGGGAAATCGAAGAGGAACTGCACGTTGGACTGATGACGTTCAGGCAAGACACAGAGCCAAAATGAATAGGAAGGAATGGTGGGTTAATCAGCAGCAGCCCCCTCTGCATCTCAGACAGAGGCAGCAGCCCTAACAGTGACTTATCTTATCCTCACGATACACTTACGACAATGGTACGTCCTATTTTGTAATGATGACTGTTGAGTTAGCCATGCGAGCCTAAAGGGAAACTGCAGGACACACCTCTGCTCAGCTCAACCCTTGTGCTATATAGTGGGGTCCAGATGACCCCACTCCAAACGTTAACGTGCCTTAGAGGCATGCTAATATTGGGAGTGGGGTCATCTAGACCCACTAGACAGTGCTCTGAACCTTTTTTCTTCAATGATTTGTGATCTTCACTGGTGTCCATGGATTACATGAAATCTTTCCACCTTTATCCACTTTTGTCATGATAGGAATAACACGTCAATGTAAGGGTGGGGTCATTTTGACCCCAAAAGATAGCACAAGGGTTAAAGTTGAATTAACATGGAAAGAGTGAGAAAAGTTGTGGGCTATTAATTGGAATTTTCACATGTTTAAGGAATTAACCATGTTAAAACCACGGAAGACGTCCAAATAAACCACGCAAAAAACATCTGCCCCCAAATGTGTGCGTTAATTAATTTGAATGTCATAAGTGCGCTGTATAGACCATTTTAAAGTCATACATCGGTGGTACATGTGTGAAAAGTCCGTTATGAAACGGTTGTGGAAAGCTACTAATTTGCCTATGCATCTCGCAAAAATCAAGGACAATTGTGCAACATTAACGTAATAGTTGCATATATCCTCTCCACCTTATCCACCTTTGTCATGGTAGGGATAACACATCAATGTAAGGGTGGGGTCATCTGGACCCCACAAGATAGCACAAGGGTTAAGATCTAGCCACTCCTCTCTACGCACGACCCAAACACCTGCAACACCCTTACCGATTGATCTCCCACATGGGTGCGTATGACTACGACTTTTTGTTTGTTTGTCTGCACAGTTCCAGTTTGTTAACTCAGTTTAGGTTTCTTTAGTTTCCCGTACTTGGTGTCTTCAGAAGCCGTTGATGTTAAACCAGAAACTATTAAACTATTCAACTAAATTTGGTCCTTTTGTTTATATTTTAACAGAATTTAAGTATTGAGAGGTGAAAGTGTGTTGTCCAAACCTCCCTTTTATTTTGTGAAGACTTCCTGTCTCCTCTCCGGCAGACGCATGTCTTCTTGTCACCTCGGATTCACCCGATTTCCTCTGTGAGCCGCAGCACTAAACTTTTGTGTCTTCGGGATTACCTTTCTATCACCGGATGAATGAAGTGTGAAAAGCAATCTGAGAATCACCGGGCCACAGATAAACAACTTCAAAGGATGCAATTATGCCAACGCCAGATTTTTTTTTTCTGACCTTTGTCCCCTCCGCCTGTACGGACGGCGTTTTGCCTCCCTGACAGATTCCTTTTTGTTTCCGTGCATCTCTGACAGTCGGAAAGCTGGCATTAAACCGCTGAGCTGCTCACGTGTTTGACAGACAGCTTGACTTGGCTTGTTTTTCTTTTATTTTCATTTTTTTTCTTTCCTTCCCCTTCAATCTCCTCCGTTTGTTCGTGTTGCTGTCAGAGCAGCATCCTCCTTGTTTGCTGCTTTCTCTCAATCATTGGAATTTCCATCCAAGTTGTGAACCAAAGAAGTTTTTTTTTTTTTTTTTTTGCTCTGCTCATTTCTTGGTCCAAAGGTTTAACAACCTGCACTTTCAGTCACACACCTATGCACATCCTGGTATGGTCCATCCCCCCCCCCAAACTCTCCGGCTCATTCTGCTGAAATAGCTGACAGATGTATTCAATGCCATTGACTCCAGCTTGGATTTTCACGCTGCCTCTGCTGCTTGCATCATGTGCCCCTGAACATTTCTGACATCTCGCCTGGATGCTTTGCATTCATCACCTCCGTGCTTTCCTCGTACCTTTCGGTTAGACAAACTGTTGCTATATGTCATCTCTGTTTGGCGAAAGGCTTTGTCTGCTTTGCTTGTCCTCATTTCTGCTTGATACCCGGGGCTCTTTTATGCTGTTTCATCACATAACCAGGCTCCTCGTGAAAAGGAGTTTTTGAACACTTCATCATCCATATACATCAGGAATATTTGTTTGTAAATGTTCACCTTGGATTCACAGATTCTATGGACTGAAGCGGTTGTGCTGAACTGATATAATGATTACATTGACAAAGAATGAAGGATGTGGTAAAACGCTGCTTTAGATATCTGGACGAATTAGAAGACGAGATTTCACACTAGTTGGTCTGAAGGCATAAGTATGCGTGTGTGAACACTATCGGTCTTGTGTACATGTTGACATCTGGACATCTTTGCAGCCAACAGGTATGTTTTTAACATTTGAGTGTGTGTGTGGACAGGCCCGCCCTTACAGACGTGTATTACATCTGAACCTTACCATATTGATAAACATCCAGCAACTTCTTGCTTTATGCTGCTTCATGGTTTTACCCCCCCCCCTTATAATCACCCTCCTACCCCCCCTCTCTAACATCCCTCTCTCTTCTTCCCTTCTTTCCTTTTCTTTTCCGTCCGGTCCAACACAAAAAATTCTTCAAATATGATTAAAATGAATAAAGTTTGGCCTCGATTACAAAAGGGGTTTATTCAAACATACCTCTGGTTTGTCAGAAAATTCAGAACCGCTGTTGTTAAAGTAAAAATATGTCCAACACAAGAGGCCTTCAGCTCTCATCTGTTTGTCCAACTGTTGGACAAGACAAGTAAAAAAAAAAGAGAAAACTAGATTACGTTAAGATTTGAGAGGGGACAGAACTTTTAAATTACCATTACTATGAACTACCTGAAAAGGTTTTAGTGTGTCTGTGAAAGGGGTAAAATGATGGAACAGTCTGGAATACAGGAATGCCAGAGCATTATATCTTCAAAGCACTTCACAAAACATGGTTTGGTGACAGTATAGTATGGATGGGTATCATCAATAAATTCCAAAATACATTCAATTCGATTCACCAGAGTCTGGATCGATTCACACAATTTGATTCAATTTCGTATTTTCCACTGTTTACACATTTAGACTTGTATAGAAATACATTAATAATCTGTATACGTTTTGAAGACATTCACATTAATTAATCTGATACGGTTCACATACTTTTAAACTGTAAAGAGGAGAAGCAACAACAAAAATGTGCAGATCTATATGTTCCGCCTCTCCTGGAGTCTGTTCCAGTTTGGCCACTAGGTGGAGCTCGCGCTAAAGCATTGCACTTTATTCCAGAAGATTCGAGCAATAAAAACGGGGCTTTTTAAACCACGAATGGTTACTTTAAAAAAGGGTTCCTTAAAGGAATTTGAAACGTCATGCCTGTGAGCGTATAAAGCTGTTCATTCACTCTGCAATGGATGTTTAGGTCGAGCAAACGTTAGCATTAGCCGTCCTATGGGAAATTTCATTATACGTTAACATCAAGCTAGCAGACTTTGGCTTTTGTTGCTTTTATGTGTTAGATCACCGGAAAAGGAGAGACATAAAAGATAGAGCTCTGCTTTTACGGATCATTATTGATTTGTTAAGTTTGGATTGATTCAGAACGATGAATCGATTTTAATCAACTCAGTCCTACAGTACGGTGTGAATAGAGTTTAAGAATCAATGCGTGTAAGTGGGAATTCGCAACAATGTTAAGAGTGGTGGTGATAATAGAGATGTTAGTTTATGTATCATTGTTATAGTCTTTGAAATTTGACTTTACATCCTTATAGCTGGACAGTCCGTGCGGTTGGTAGGAATGATCTAGATTAGTGGTATAGTAGGTATAGTCTGGAAAGGTTATTATATTTCAAGCAGCTAGCATTAGGATGATGCAACAGCAACAACAAAAACATGTTGTGTGTCCTAGTTACTTACTACACAGTGCACTATGTAGTGCTCCAACCAAGTTGGTTCAATAATAAATTAATGAATGAATGAATTAATTCACCATCAGCATTTGTTGTCGTTTTACTTGATTTTCCCGGAACATTTGATCCAGTTTTTATCAATTACGTTTTTCAAATCTAAATGTTTTTATTTGTCACTAATATTTCCACAGTTTTTCTTTGTGTAGGTTTTTGCTTTGAACTTTTTTTCCAATTTCCCCACCAGAGTTTCATTTTTGCTGCAAGTTAACTCATCACTAATGGGAGGGGGGGGGGTCAACACTGGTTTACCTTATCTAAATCAAAAATTTTAAATTCCAACGCATAAAGTTCCAGTTTATGTGTTTTAATTTACAGTGACTTTTTAAACAGGAAATACCCATTTTACCTGATGGCTTCTGGCTCCAACATCCGTCCCCAAAAAAAATGGGGACTGTATTGACTTCATTTCATTGTGAGTCATTTTCTATAGATAACTTCACTCTCACTCAGTCCAGTTCTCATATACAGTCAATGGTTGTAATACACAAATACTGAATGTCTAATGAATAAAACATTGCAAAAAATATGTTTAACGCCATGCACTACTTAGCGTTTTCTTTGTAGACATAACACAAACACCGGCTGTCTCCTATTTTGAGAAATTTTGTGTTTTTTCAAGCTTGGAATTAAATCCCAGTTAGAAAAGGAGCTGCTTTTTTTTTTTTTTAACCAAATTTATATAAGTGACAGTTTACCCCATAAACCCCACTTCATTTTGAACTGGTTAAATATTTAGACAGCTGAAGTATGGCTAAACTTAATTTTTTTGAACTTTCTCACCAATGTGTTTTCCATTTTTCACAGAAATAAACCAACTTGGGTCAGAACCGCCTGAGGCCAATAACAATGTTTGGAGTATTGCTGTTTAAATTGAAATCTCTGGCCAGGCCAAGTTGACATAAATCCGGGGGGGTATGTACATTCGGGAGTAATTTCGGTGGGGCGGCTTTGGTGACTGCCAAACACTGACTCGTCTACAAAAGGCTACATTCGTGGTCAAGTCAGGAAAGTGACTATAGGGCATGTTTAGTTCAGCCGGCTTCAAAGGCCCTGTCCTGTAAGGATTTACACTTTTTGATGCGATCTGCCGAAGCCGAGCAGATAGAAAGTCATCGTGCATGCGGAGCACAAGCGGGGGTCGTGTCGGGGGACTTCAGAAATGCATCTCCACCAAATTTAGCAATCGGGCTCCAGTTGTCTGTGAGCAAGCGCTTTTTCTCCACTCACTTCAAAACCTTGGATTCGTTTTTTAAGTCCATCCCTTTTTTCGCAATGTGAAAAAAAACTTTAAGCAGGGAGAATATTAAACATTTGATCTGAGAGGATCACGCTGATAATAAAATCCCTGGGCTGTCATCAGTGGAATTTAGATGTCTGCTGTTGCTGGAAGAAATAGAGATAAATATGCCATGGCTGGGGATCTATCTTGTTTCTTCCCCTGTGAGCCGAGATAAAGCACCTCTCCCTGTTATGCAGGTTCTCACACACACAGTCAGACAAGTACGTTTTACCTTTTCCGTGTGCCATTTTTCATTTTTTAATGAGTGGCTTTGATTCGCAGCCGCCACACAGGAAGAAAAGCGACATTGTTCATTTTCCAGAAAAAGTGCTTCTGTGCAAAACCTCGCCGTCTGTATAATGCCTTCAAAATAAAAGATTTGTAGTTGTCGCAGTGGAAGCTGCTTTGTTTGCGTGCTCGTCGCGTGTGTTTACAGACTGGTACACGTCCTAAACTTACGTCTGAACAGGTACAAAAGGATCAGAACTGTAAACGCCGTCACCAAGATGAATGGGTTTGAGTCATTTCCTCAATGGGCGATTAGCACGCTCACGTCAATGCGGCGGAGAAGCAAGCTAATAGCCGCCGTCCGTCTTTTGAAGCCAAAAACGCAGCAGACGATTGAGTCTAGACGGCCCGTCCACATGGATATCCCTGTCCATAAATTTCCCATAAACCTCGTGGTTGGTATGCGTCTTGCAGAAGAATGAGGTTGCAGTGTGTGAGTTTGCACATGTGCAGTTGGGCTCTTTGGTCCTGTGGGGGAGGAAACGCCTCCTTACTGTTGTGCCAGGCTGCAGAGACACTATTTGATCTTTTTTTCAGAAAGCATTGGAGCCGTTGACTGTAGATGATAGCTGGACTGAGTGACCCCTTCCCCGTGGTGTTCCAAACAGGAAGTACCTGTTAACTCCAAGAAGCCAAAATCCCATAGAGAGAAATAAATAGGTATCACTCGGGGATTCTATTTGTCAGAATATTCTTGCTCAACTACTTTTTGTTAAACATCTTCTTTCTTTTTTTCACATTTTTTTCCCCCTGTAGTGCAAGTTCTTTAAGTTAAAAACTGTCCAATCAGATGCCTCAATAAAACTATGTGGTTCAAAACGTTCGACACATTTTATGTAGCTGATTTCAAGTGGTAGCTACGGTGGCCCTGAAGTGCAAATCCCATCAAGAAACCACTCAGCGGAAAAACATATTAAAGCTCACTAAGACTAAGAAAAAGAAAAACAAAAAACAGAAAAAGAACACAACACCAAACACAATTCCAAAATCATGAAACAAAATAAAAAATGAAACGTTTCTGAAAACAAAAGTAATTTCCAGAAATCAAAACAAAACGTTAAAAATATAACGATAGAACAAACCTAGAACTATGGGATGTCGCTGATTGGATGAGGATGTTCAGTACTGGTTCATGCCAAATAACTAATGGACAAACGTCATCATCCAACCAGAAACGTCTCATAGCACCAACCTTGTTAGACTTGTTCTTGTTTTTTAACATTTTGTTTTAAATTTCTGGAAATCAGTTTTGTTTTCAGAAATGTTTGTTTCTTTTCTACTGAAACCATAAAGGTAGGTACTATGGGTCATCACTGATCGGATGATGACGTTTGTTCATCGTTTCAACCAAAGGTTATCCGGCATCAAGCGATACTGGAAATGCTGTTTATCAGTATGCAGACAGTGAAGATGCATTTGAAAAAACTCAAACATCATCATCCAATCAGTGATGTCCTATAGTACCCACCGTTTTCAGTTTCCTGTTTCATTTTCAACATTTATTTTTGGTTTCTGGAAATTACTTGTGTTCTCTCAAAATTTTGCATTTTTATTTTGTTTTATTTTTTACGACGGAGGTTTAGGGCCACCCAAAAAAAAAATTACGAGGTTTTGGTTTTTGTTTTTTTTTCCTAAAATGAAATGTTTTATATTTCTTTTTTCTTTATTTGATCTTTAACATGATTTTTAACTTCTTTTATGTGATTCGAACGTCAGTGCCGCCGTAGGGCCTGTAGGAACTTCTAACAAACGCATTTCTTATTGGTGAGAATTGTTGCCATAGAAACATCGACTCGGACCAATCACTACTTAATGGCAACGGCTCCAACATGGCAGCCTCCATATCGCTGGAAGTAAGTCATTGTCTATGGATGGCGTCACACCTACTCGGTCCAGTTCTTGTATACAGGCAATAGTTTGATCAGCGTACATCTGTAGATCCTGTGTTTTAATGTCAACCAGCATCTCTACACCAAAGTCACCGCAGTGTACCTGCGCTTTTTCGGGGTGCGACTTTGATGATGGATTGGGGTCACTGAGGGTCGGGGGGGGTTGGGACGCTGCAGCCGAGACGAACAGCTGCGCTGGAGTCTAGGGCGGGCATTTCATCACCTCTGTTCACACCTAAATCAGTACGTCTCCCTGTGCATAAACGTGCATACATGAGCTACAAGGACAAGCAGGGAATCTCAGCCTGTTTTGATCATTTAAAGCCTTTCACTGATGACATCATCATCGCGTCCGGTTTCATCCTGTGCGTGTTCGTTTAGCTGTCAGTAGCAGAAGGTCTATTACCTCTAGGTAGGCCTGTGGTCTACCTGCAGCCCACCCCCACCCCCCACCCCCACACACATAAATGGACCGCAGAGATCGCCCATTCTATCACTGTATTACACAGAGAGTGAAGGCACTTTTCCCACAATAGTTTTGCTGTATAGATTATCCACCCTTCATTGATTCCCGAGCTTTCTGGGAGCCCTGAGGTGTGTCTCGGCTTCACAGTGTGTGATGCTTTCACTGCGAGCCTCTTTCTCACGCTCAACCAACTCTATGTATTCACCCATAGATATAAACACCGCTCTCCTGAGAAACGACTTGTTCTTTCTTCTCATTGTCTTGCTCCTTTACTCTCTGCATTTTCATCCCTACCACTCATATGCTTCACTTGGCTCCCCTTTTCTTTTTCTTGCCAATTTCAGCTTATATCTGCCTTTCCAACACAACTCAGCTTTTTTTTATATTCATGTCCATTGAACCTACTTCATCTGAGCATGAGCTGAAAAGAGTGAAGCATAGAACAGACGTGAGGTCTTTTTTTTTCTATGAGAAAAAGCATCATTCAGGATGAAGTACAAGTGTTTGAACAGAATTTGTTAGCATCGCTCTCCCAGAGGTCGAGCATGAATGATCCAAGAAAACCTTGCTTGAATGTGTTTGTATGAAGCCCCGCATCTCCACCCTGACTTCTGAGGCAAACCCAAAGGGCCCAAAAGTTGCAGTTCCTCAAATGACCACTGGGGACTGGTTTCAGAAAGGAGTCATTTTCTAATGACGCTCATATGTTGAATGTAAAAAAAAAAGTATGTACGTACCGGTACGTATAAACGTATGTCAAAACCATTTGACATCTGTCTTTACAGGTGCAAGAAAATAGAAAGTGAACCCCATTGGAGTTACTCTGATCTTCCTCTCTCATCACAGTCATTAAACACTGGTTGACCTACACCTAGCTTGACTAATTACTTTTGGGGTTCACTTACATCTGGACCTGGCAGTGTAATTTGTTGGTTTTTTTGCGTTTTATAGACATGTTGGTATTTAAAAAAAAAGAATTACATTAAATTTGTTTGATGCTTATTGCTTTGACTGTCTTTACGGTTGAAGATGAAAATATGTGAACCCCCATTGGAATAACTAGAGAACTCCAGGTTGGCTTCCTCCTGCATTCACTCATTGTGCTGGGGGTTCACTTACATTGTCACCTGTTTCATACACACACATACATAAAGCATACTTTTACTAATAAATCTCCAATGTTAACGGTATGTAGATTAAAAAAGTATGCACGTCTGATAACAAATACCTCTTTGCTGTATTTGCTTCACAGCTGCAAAAATAGTATGTGAACCACTGGAAGTACTTAGGTTTTTTTGTCTCTCGCACATCGGTTTCACTCCAGGTTGGGTGACAGCAGGCTATATATATATATTAGGGGTGTAACGCTACACTTACATTTCAATTCGGCTCGGTTCAGAATTTCATAGGCTCTGTTCAGTACTTTTTCGGGATTTTTTCGGTACAAAAAGGCAAAAGAAAATTCTTGCAAGATGCATTTATTGGTTTTATGTGACAATAATGAATATAATAATGAAGCACCGAATTCAGCACAGACAACATATCGTCTTGGCGGAAAATCACGGTTGACATTAGTTGCTCCTCTGCGCAAAGTTAATACATTTGGGGGGGAAACCCCAAAAAACAAATAAGTACAAAAGTGAACCAAACCGAAATTGCCGTCCCGAAACGGTTTGGTACAACTATGTGTATCGTTACACCCCTAATATATATAGTAGTCATTTCAGAAGCATTCCCTCTGTTAAAAGCTCCAAATTAAATGTTGCATGTCTAAAGCTTATTTAATATTCATTGCGTTGTTTTCTTTACAGCTGTAGGAAAATGTATGTCCACAATAAAGTTATTATACAAGAGAGTCACTTACTTTTTCAGCCTGTACTGTTAGTTTTTACGTTGTTTTTAATAAACGTGAAAACTTGTGGTTGTAGTGCAAACAGACTGTGTTTTCTAATTTTTTATTTTAGTGCCTAAGACACTTATTTTCTGTTCAATTGCAAGGGGTTCACATACTTTTTCTGGCAACTGTAAATGACAACATGGGGACCTGGGGGGGGGGGGGGGGTCATATATAGAAATAAGGAAAATGATGATTGTTTTTTCGCCATTGTATCATGATACAAACATGAATTCACGCACAGCAAATGCACTTTTTTTTGCTGTGATTTGCCTCAAAAAAATCTACATTTAACCACAAAAAAATCTGAAAGGTTGAATTCTTTCTGTTTTTTATTTATTTATTTTTTTTCTCCCTGAGTTATGATGCAAAACTCAAACTTAACATGAAGAACATGCATTCTGAATGTTGAGGAGTTAATGGCTCGTAGCTAAACACTGGGAGACTTTGACAGGGGTTGCCATGACTACCAAGGAGCCACAGAGGTTGGAGAGGTTAACACGAGTACTCTGCAGCTAACAGCTTGGAGTTCGCTGACATTTTGACACCCTGAACCCCTTGAGCAGATGTGAACATGTGGTGTTTGCCAGAAGACCAGCAGGGTGAAATATGAAAATGTAAACCATCATCTTTGTGCACAGAAAGTATAGGAAGAAACCGCTTTTGGTTTTAGCGCCGTGATTCGGATAAATGAGCCCTTAAAGTGAAAATCCATGGATTGATTAGCAATAGCTTGAGAGCTGCTATCAGGACTGATTGGTTAATAATGAGGAACTGACATTTGTCACAGCCTCTGTAAACATTTTTGTAGGAACTCAAACCGTGTAGGAGACGGCTGTGTACATTTTCATTAATGTTTGCTGGTTTGGACCTCACACCATTCAGTGAGGTAATGCTATGCTAACTCCACAGAGATCCATAAAACACAAAATAATGAACATTTAGTGAAAGAGCAACTTTTTCATTAGAAACTGTTGATTAATTTGTAAAAAATTGTGTCACTACATTACAACTTTTTGTGTAATCTCTACAAGACAGTTTCATTTTCGCTCACAAAGATAATTTTTGTCAGGTTAAGAAGACTTTTTGCTTTTAGCTAGTTCTGTTCTTGTTTTTAACCCGTCTGCATTTTACTTCACAGTCAATCAGCTTTCACCAATTGGCACAGGTGGTTTTGCAGAGATCTTCACGCCGGATCCTGACACAACCCTGGGTTTTTTTTGGGCTTGGGACCAGCGGAGGGGGGCCCGGACTTGGCCCCCCCTCTATTCTGACTGCTTTAACTCCTTTTCAACAAACCTAACTTTATAAAATGTGTTTTTGGACCTTAGAATATGTTTATAATCCTTTGTATTTTCAAATTACACAGTGCATCATACACATAGACTGTATATGACGCACTGGACTGAGTGACCCCTCCCCCCCTGGTGTTCCAAACAGGAAGTTTGGCTCCAAGAAAACAAAATCCCATAGACTTTAATAGAGTAATAAACAGCTGTACCTGGTTCTGTTTGTCAGAATGACAGTTCTTGATCTGATACCTTTTTCGAAACCTGTTCCTGATATAAATTTTATTCGTGATATTTTTTCCGTAGGTTAAGTTTTTCAAGCTATAAGCTGGCCACTCGGATGCCTCAGTAAAAGTACGCGGTGCCTGCTGGCCCCCACCTCCAACATTCAAATCAATTGATTGACATATTTCGTGTGGTCTGCTTTCAGGTGGTAGTGAGGTTGCCACTACCGATTTGCGAGAGTGGTTGCCATAGAAATGTTGAGTCACACCAGCTTGGACCAATCACGGACCAACTAACGACGTCTGGCACCAACGTGGCAGCATCAGTATCGCACAAAATACGTCAACTGAATTGACTTGATTTCACTGGAGCCAAAGGTAAGCCTTTTTATACGGATGACATCACTCTCATCTGGTCCAGTTCTCATAAGCCGCGTTTCCATTGACTCTGAAATTCCGCAACTTGGATTTGCCAAAAAGATGGAGATGGTTTTTGAGGCATATCGAAATCAGCGTATTTCACAAAATCGCAATGGAAACACTTTTTTTTGTGATTAAATGAGTCACATGGCCAACGACCGGATACCCCACTCCACATAGGACGCTACAAGAGTTCCCACGGCGTCCCAATATGGCTTAATCCGTAGCAGCTCCCACGTGTAAGGAGCTCGCCGCACCACGGCCTGAAAAGGACGCCGACGTCTCCTTTGATAGATGATGATGAGCGCTAGCGCCGTAGCTGAAATTTGAATGTATCTGCTGTCAATCAAAGCATTGTTCACATCCGTCACCGTATTTTTGAATAACTGATCGTGTGAGTTAGTTTGTGTTTATTCGCATAATTACAATTTAATGGAAACAGTGTCATAGCAAAATAGTGTTTTTTTAGACATTTTTAGAATAAAGTTTTCAGCATATGTGTGATAGAAACACAGCTATGAACAGTCTATGGTGGCAAAAACAAAACCTCAATCAAATTTTGAAATCAAATCAACCTTTATTATGTAGCACAAAAATAGATGAATAAAACATATCAATGAATTTAAACTCTATTGATCACCATGACTTCAATCATTTCTGCGAAGGACTGAATTCCAGCTTTTCACACAGCCGATGGCCACTTTTGTCCGCGTCAGAATCCACTGACTCGCATTGAATGTTGATTGCCTAAACGGTCAAAGAGTTATTTATTTTCACACAACCTCCCACACACACACACACCTTAAAAGATGATGCTGAAGTGTGGACTGGTGATGTCTGACCAGTAATGTTACCGTCCATCACTTTCATAAAACCTGATTTTCTTCCAGATCAGCTTCAAATAATCAATCAAATCAAATCTGTTCCAACTGGAAGTAGAAGAAAGTCTAAGATTAAAGTATTTCAACTTAAACTTTTATTTTTAAAACCTTGAACATCTCATCTTCTTCTGTTTTTTTCATCATTTCCGGATAAATGTGTTTACTGTTGTCATTCAGCACACAAGTATGTATTTATCCAGAGCTCCCAGATGCTTTCCCCCCTCACAACAGCTTATTTTAACTCTCATTACACTAATGGCTGCTGTCAGCATTTTAACTGCAACTTCTGCTATTTTTGTCCTGGAAGTCGTGGTTCTTATGGTAACAATGCAGTCGCAATCATCTGTCTTTACCCCCCCCCCCCCCCCCCCCCCGATGCATTTTTCTAAACTCTCGTCCACATCGGACACGTTTTTGAGTAAAGACGACCAATAATAGAGCTCTGCATCACGGTTTTTATTCTTTCTCCATCCAAAGCTAGGATGGCAGAATCGGCGTGTGGTGTGGTCTGGTTTACACTAAAGTAAGAACATGAACGTGGGCCGCATCAGTCCTTAAAGTTCTGCTGGAGCGAGACCAGACTCAATCAGCCGCTGGCTCCAAATCAAAGCTCTGCTTCGTCCTTCAAAAGCCATCAACTCTTCCAGCCTGAAAGAGTTCGGCTCTGCGGTAAAAAAAAAAACAACCCACAAAGAGTCCGTTATTGTCCTGAAAACAGCTGTTTTTCTATGAGTTAGTTTCAGGTGGTGACTGCCACCAGCTGACCTTCCTCTTTGACCTTTTTTAAACATCAAATTCTTTACAATAGCTTTACAATAGCTTTACTTTCTCTTTCCTTTTCTCCAAAGAGCAGCGTGTTTGTCTGCTTTAAGAAATAGATGCTTTGAGTCACACGTCTGAAGTTTTCAGAGGAAGAAATTTGATTGAAGAAGCTACAAATGCATGAACAACAACCTATAGTGGGCCAGACAGTTTCACCGTTTTCATTTTCCTGTGCGTTTTTTTCCAACAGCGCATTGTGTTCTGCATCCTGATTGGTTGTAGAGGTTGTCAATCAATCTCCTTCATGTCCCATCTGCGTTCTAGAATACGTCCAATTGGCCTAATTTACATAAATCGTCAGTTGCATTGTAATCGTTGTTTTTCTTTTATAATACAGCATTTATTTTACGGCAAAGGTTTTAACTTTGAGAGTTTAAACAAGAGAGAAAAGTGTAAAAATGTTCATGTCTGTGTGAGAAAAGTGAGAAAGTGAGGAGTTTTCCAGCTATTACGCCCCTTTTTCTGTCTAGGGGGGCCTAGAGGAGCATGACATAAAAGTTACGTTACAACGCACCAAAGCATGTCTCCATACAAATATACCAAATGTATTTACAAATTAATGAATAACAAACGACAATCAAATCAAATCAAACTTTAGTTGGAGAGCACTTTATAAAAACATAACCAAAAAGGACAAGACCAACAAATATTTTGTTTAAAACCTGCACAATGCCCCACCCCCCCCCACACACACACACATTCACACACACAACAATAACTTAAAAGTGAAGCAAAGATAATACATTTACAACAGTAAATATTGCTGACTTCCAATTAGCAGCCTAAAAAAGCTTCAACCCCTTGAAAATGATCCTAAAAAAAATCAATGTGAACTCAGAGGAACCAGCCAGGTCTGCTTGGATTATCATGAAGCCGTCTTCTCTTCTCCAAACTTCCTCCTTACTCGGGTTGTCTCCTCATCTTTTCATCTCTAAGCCATTCGCTCTTCATTTATTCATCTATGCCTTCTTCTTATTCCTCCAACCTCTTTATCCTTCCAGTCAAATCTTTGTGTCGTCTATTCAACCGTTCTCTCCATCCGCTCCCTCCTCCCTTTCCTCCCCGTCTCCCATCATCAGTCAACATCGAAGGCTTCAACGTTATCAGCAGACTCCCTCATCCGACCACTTTTTTCTGGAGAAATCATTCCCGCTGACCTTTGATGTGCAAGTTCACCAGCACACGTGTCACCTCAAAATATTGACATGCTCATCTACGGTCGTTGAAACTCCACGCGTGTGCCTCGCTGCACAGAACTCTGGGCATTCATCTGGGCATTCATGCGTGCTGCAAACATCCAGATCCCCGAAGACGCTCCAGGCTGAAGTCAAGTGGAGACACAAACACGACTAATGTTACGTCCCAGCGGAGCTTCCGCCTGCTTCTGCTCAAACCAATCCTCACCGCACCTACCTTACAGCTGTGCATGGGCGGGATAATACCATTATCAACTTCCTGTTTTTCTGAGTGCCAAAAGAGGCTTCTCGGACATTTTTTTGAGCGTTCCAACGAGCAAACGTACGCTTATTCGTTCCGGGGTGGAATCTTGTTGCGCGTCCTCAATAAATCTCTGAGCTCTGAGCGTCTGTCGGAGCTCAAGCTCAATAAATGAGAGGGACAACCTGATTAAGTCTCATTTAGTGTGGAGACGTGGGCTTAATGAGGAATATTGCTTTCAGCGCATTAGGAGTAAACAAAGGCGTTACAAAACAGAAGCCGAGTGCTATTCACAGGAGAAGCTCCTCAGATGGAGATCAGAGGTCCATCATGTTCGATGAGGCGCTCTTAGTAAGTCACCTTGGAGGTGGCCGTCGCTGTAAAAGTGCCGTGGAAAACGGATTGGGTAGTTGTGTCGGAGAGCTTACTGGGTGTAGGTTTTAAGTTTTAGGGGATTTGTGCGGCGCCACTTCCTGCTCCTCCCCGCCCGATTTTCCATTGACTTCCTCCTTAGCATCCATTTCAATCCATCGCCTCAACTTTTGCGCTTTAGTGGCAGCCGTTCCATCCTCTGGAATACTGAGTTGGGAAGGGTCGGAGGCCTTTTTGGCTGTATGGGGTGACCTTCATGTGAGACAGTAGAAAGTTTGGTAGGTCTTTATGGAAGCATGTTTTTGTGAGTATGTGTGTCATTTTACGGTTCATTGGGAGCGTTAGGCTTTAACTGTTAAAAAGTAAAATCTATAGGGCTGACACCCCCCCACATAGACACACACTCAGCATGGCGCTTCCCCACACAGGTTTTAGTTCAGAAACAATCACAAACGCCTTGGGAGGAGTTGCCAGAGGGCAGCTGGAGCCGCAGCAGGTTCAGCATGCCTAATGAAAACTTAATGCTCATTGGCGAGGATTGCCACTGAGCTCCTCTCCGTGGATTAAAGACTACATCGACTTCAAGCCAATGTGGAGATCCGTGGGGGCTGCAGTCAAAGCGTTGTGTTTCTGCACGCCTTTCAGAGCGTAAAAGCTTCAGAAACTGCCAACCAACTAAACTGCTTGTAGGGCCTCCATCCCCACTGGGACTGGGGATCTGGGAACTGATGTGGAATTCTGAGAAAAAAGCAAAATAGAAAGTTGGACCAAAAGAGGTGGAAGTGTGTGGGATTCCTGGAAGCGGAAGCAGTTTGTACTTTGATCAAGAGGAGTTCCACTTTTGTTTGGAATCTGACTCTTTTTCCAAAGAGCTGCAGAGAATTTCTTGGTGATAATTGTTATCATACCATGGTCCAGGTGATGACTCGATTTTGATTGGCTGCAGGGCGTAGATTAAAAAGTGATGTACGACAGTGATATGCCACACCTATTAAAGAAGTTCCGGTCACATAGCCCAAATGTTCAAAATAACTTAACCCTTGTGCTATCCTATGACCCCACCCCTACATTGACGTGTTCTCCCTACCATGACAAAGGTGGATAAAGGTGGAAAGATTTCATGTAATCCATGGACACCAGTGAAGATCACAAATCATTGAAGAAAAAAGGTTCTAGTCTAGTGGGTCTAGATGACCCAACTCCCAATGTTAGAGTGCCTAGGATAGTACAAGGGTTACACAACTGTCTTCTGCATCATCTGTTCTTTTCTGGTAATGGACAGCTCATCCGGAAGTATCCCTTACATGATGGATACCCCAATCGGGCATTATCCGTAACATAATGACACCTCGTCGGGCATGATCCCTTACATAAAAGAAACACCTTGTCGGGCCTTATCCCATACATGATGGACACCTCGTCGGGCAATACCCTTAACATAATGGACACCCCATTGGACTTTATCCGTAACATAATGGACACCTTGTCGGGCATTATCCCTTACATATAGGACACCTCTTCGGGCATTATCCGTAACATATTGATACCTCGTCGGGCATTATCTGTAACATAATGGACACCTCTTCGGGCAATATCCCTTACATATAGGACACCTCTTCGGGCATTATCCGTAAAATAATGATACCTCGTCGGATATTATCTGTAACATAATGGACACCTCGTCAGGCATTATCCTTTACATGATGGACACCTCGTCGGGCAATACCCTTAACACAATGGACACCCCATTGGGCTTTATCCGTAACATAATGGACACCTTGTCGGGCATTATACCTTACATGATGGACAGCTTGTTGGGCATTCTCCCATACATAATGGACATATAAAAAAGGATTTCTGATTCCATATTATTGCGCTGTCCTTAATGCGAGTTTTCATAAACTATTAACTGATTCTTAATTCTATGTGGTTAACTAACAGCTTGTTCATGGTCTATTACCAATAGTTAAGGAACGTTTATAAATAATTAACATTTAGTTAGTAAGTCATTAAGAACTTTTTTACTAACAGCTTGTTACTTTTTTATTATGTATGAGGCACATTTATTAAGCATTAGTTATTTAAAAATTCAGTTATAACTCATTTACAGTTTATTAATGTTTTGTGAACTAGCTATAATTAATATTCATGAAAAAGATATTTCTTTTTTCTTTGGTCCTCAAATCCTTTTTTTTTTTTCCTTAAATGTGTAGTGGTTGGCACTCTGGCATTGCAGTGAAAAGGCCCTGGTTCAAATCCTGGCTGAGTTCTTCCTGTGTTGAATTTGCTTGTTTGTGTGTTATTGTTCCGTGCAACAGACCAGCGACCTGTTCAGGATGTACATCGCCCAACAGTGGCTGGGATAGGCTCCAGCAACCCAAACAGTGATTAAGTGGGTTCAGAAAATGGATGAACACATTTCACAAATGTTTGAATAGTTTGTTTAAAATGTTGACTTCTATTCCAACAAAAAAAAAGGTTTTATAAACTAGAACTGAATCTACTGATCTAATTTACATTAAAAAACCTCTAACATACAGGATGCAGTTTCTAACACACGTTTTTCATTTATAATTCTTCATCCCACCTCATCAACTGTAATCTCAGTCTCAAATCTTCAGGTTTTGATGTTATTTCATCTTTTTTATTTAGATCAAAACCTTTTTCAGTTCTTCTGTTTTTCATGCCGGGTTAAACAGAAAACAGAAAGCTTGCATCCAGAGAATGAAAGCCTGCAGTATGCTTGTCTGTTATTCCTCTTTAAATAACGTTTCTGTTCTTGTCAACAGCAATTTGTCAAACTAGCATCAAATGGAACTTCCTCCATCTTCCTGTGGTTTGGATCGCATCCGATTACAGCTCTGCAGTTTGTGATCCGGCTTCATTAATCCAACTTTGATAGAAAATTTCAACTATCAGAGGCATGACAGAGGGATGATGCCTGAGAGAGATTAACAAATCAAGCGATATTATAATCTGAGGTTGTTTTATGAGGCCGAGGACGGTTTAAAAGGCAGATTATACTCAATCTGCACCGCCTAATTATGTCGAGATTTTACTCAAACATCCCAAATGCTGGGACATCGCAATCATGTTAATCAGGACAACATGGAAATACAATAAAAGATAATCCAGATCAAAATTGTGACAAAAAAAAACTCTAAATAGAAATGTGTTGTTGGTAAAAAAGATTAGTTTGTTTGTGTGTAAAGTTCATCCCTAAAGGGATACAGCAGGTTCTGAAGATCGATGGATGTTTCACATGTATAGATGAAAGGATGAAGGAGGACAGATGGGTGAATGAAAACATAGATGTGTAGATTTGTTTTTTATCGTTTGGTCTTTTGGTTTAGAATAAAAGCACATGAAGCTTTTTAGATGACTATCCTTCAACGTCCTGCATGTCCAAGACGTTCAGAGAATGGATGAACGGATCAATGGCCAGATGAACGCATGAATGGATGGATCAATGAACAGATGAATGGGTGGTTAGAAAAATGGATAAACATATGGTAAATGCATGAAACTTGCTGTTCATAAATTTGAGTGTTGTAAATAATGTAAATTCCAATTTACTTTTATTTTTAGCTGGGTAGATTTTAGTTTGGCTTTCTTTTCGCTTTTTTTTTTTGCTTGGAGACTGACGTTTGTTTTAAGTCCTGTGACATTTTTTTGTTTTGAAAATTTTCTTAAAAGCTGGACTTTTTTTAATACATTAATTCATTGAAACACGCACTTTAGGATCTCAGTTTTGAGACAAATTGTCTAAATTGAATCAAATCTAGAAACATTTTTAGAGTACAGGCGGGGTTTTTGAGAAGACTTAGAGGGGAATCTGGGTAACAACGCTGTCCTCCCCCTGCAGGTTGGTTAGTGGATGCTGGGATCACATCCTCTTTATGTCTTCAACAACACGCTCAGTGTGATATTTGAAAAGGTAGATGTGATGCTTAACACGCCGACACATTACCGTCCCTGCGGCTGCAGAGCTTTGCATAAAAAATGCAAAATAACAACAGGCAATAAAGTCTTCTGGGGATGTGTGTGTTTATCTTCTCCTGACATTTGCTTTCTTCCACTATTATTTTTCACACACATATACAAAGGGAGGACTTTTCATATTTTTAGACTCAACACAGCCATCTATCTTCCCTGCGTGATGCCTCGGTTTTCTCGCCGTTCCAAGGTCTCAGTCACATTGAGCGTCTCGTGCGGAGAGGCCATCGCCGGCGTTGCGGCGAGATGGATCGGGAGAATAACCATTTGTCCTTGTCAAATAACAGAACTCGCGCGGACAAAAGGGTGCGCCCTGTACTTGGAAGCAAACATGTTGGTAAACCTAACGGTGGGGGGAAAAAACTCGCCATCCTGGTGCCGGAGATGACGGAACGCATCCGAGACTTTGCTGGGATTAAATCAGGGCAGACATGCGAGTCATGTCTTATGCATGTCGGCTGCATTAAAGAGACAAGCTCGCAGGGATCACAACATGTTAGCTCAGATTAGTGCTCAGCGATGTGGACAAGCTAGCAGCATCAGCGACGACCCATTCACCAATCTTCACGTCACAAAAATGTGGGCCGCCGCTTTAGACGAGTCGAGTCCAGCATGCACTGCAGCTCCAGGGTCACTGCAGCTCTGGAAGCTCTTTTTATTTTTAGCTCGTGTCTGAGAGCTGCTCCTCTGGGGTTTGGGTATTAAACGAGTGAGTAACGCTCTGCAAACCGAGCCGCTCACCACCGGGTCACTGAAAGTAGCAGAAATGAAGGCGGAGTCTGGAGCTTTCAGAGGTTCCTCAATGGCAGTGGGATCATTCAACTTTTGGAGAAAGAGGAAACCTAAAAGGCTGCCTGGTCACTGTGTACGGTCACGTCCAGGCTTCAACCAAATGAAATCACTTCAGTCGACTTTGTGGGTCGGAGCCAGAAATTACCAGTAAGCAGTGATTGGTCTGAGTTTCCATGACAACCACTCTCATCAGTCAGGAGTGACCTGGAAGTTGGAAGTCCACACCCCTAACACTAGAATTGGGACTTCACAAATGTTGACAAACCTTTAAAATGTTGGACGTGACATCACATGCTTCTATCCAGGCATCTGATTGGTCAGTTTATAACTTGAATAACTGGAACTATAGAAAAAAATATCACGTGAAAAAAAATTAGGATTTTCAAGATGTTAAAAAAATATAACATGGTTATTCTGACGGAACGCCAGAGGGGAGGGGCACACTCAGTCCAGTTCTCATATACAGTCAGTGGTGAGCACGCTCAGAGGATTATATCGACAGATTCAGCCTAACTTAAAAACACAAACTACTTTAAGTTTTAGCGACTTTTTACATCTTTAACCCCTTTATGCTCATTGATGCAAATATTTTCAAACCACAAAATGAATGTCACTTTAGCAGCTACTTGGTAGCAAAAACACAAGTTAATTTTTTTTTTTTTCATAGCTGTAAATAAATGCTGGTAAGCACCTATGGCCTCAAAGCAAGAAGGCCCTGGTTCAAATCCCGGCTGGGTTATTTCTGTTTGAGTGTTCTCCTTATTTATGTGTGGATTCTCTCCAGACCCTCCGTTGACAAATGGATGGACGGACGGACGGTTGGTTGGATGGACGGATGGATGGATGGATGGATGGATGGATGGATGGATGGATGGATGGATGGATGGATGGATGGATGGATGGATGGATGGATGGATGGAGAGACGGGCGGTTTGTTGGTTGGTTGGTTGGTTGGTTGGTTGGACGGATGGACGGACAGATGAACGGATGGATTGACGGATGGATGGAGGGCTGGATGAATAGATGGATGGATGGACAGCTGAATGGATGGATGGACGGATGGATGGATGGATGGATGGATGGATGGATGGATGGATGGATGGATGGATGGATGGATGGACAGATGGATGGATGGATGGACAGACGGACGGTTCGTTGGTTGGACGGATGGACGGATGAAAGGATGGATTGATGGATGGATAAATGGACGGACAAATGAATGAATGGCTGGACAGATGGATGGAAGGATGGACAGATGAACAGATTTATTGATGGATGGATGAACGGATGGACGGATGAACGGATGAGGCAATAATGAACATTTCTGTTAAATCTGACTGAAGTTTATACTTTAGCTGCTATAACAAGGTGATGTTGCACAAAATGGAAACAACTTTCCCAATTTAAACTCAATAACAGCTTAAGGTGGTCTTTGAATTCGTCTGTTCACAGCAGGCTTAGTTCTTCAGAATCTTTTTGTATTTTACCTTTAAAAGTGTCTGAAGCGGCTCTTTTGGCTAATTTTGACTTCCTGTAGTTTTTTTCTTGTTGCTTTTCCCTCTGCGGCTCTTATTGCACCTCATCAGAATATAGTTGAGGTTTTTCACAGTTCAGGATCCACTTGAGTTTGCATTGAATGTTGCACTTTGCTGAAGCCGTTTCTGTGCTGCTGCTGCTGCTGCTGCTGCTGCTGCTGCTGCTGCAGCAAACATGGATGCAGCATTTGTTTGCTCCCTTCAGCATGTTTCTACATGACAGATGGAGGACGAAAATAACCTCCGGATTGTCTGCTGTGGCTAAACTCCATTGATCAAATGCAAACAGAAAACTGTTTTATTTGTTTGTTTATACATAAGGTTGAAAATGAGGTGCAGATCTTTGCATTCTGATGCTGCCTCTATTAAACCCAACAATAAACCCACTAATTATCTTGTAAATGTATATTTAGGCAGGAAAAAAACAAAAATAATTTAGTTGAAAATAAGAGAATTGGCATCCTAGCTTGGATAAAAATCTCCAAATTTAGAACAAAATTTACTAGAATTCATTTTTTCATTGTCTGTTGTTTTGTTTATTCACTTATGTCACTATGACAACCGCATCAAGTCTAACCCAACAGAAAAACAAACCTTGTTCACAATCATCAACAAGGTGTTGACCACCTTTTAATTACTTCACCTGCTCAACTGTAAACTATGGTGGCCGGGAGGTGGAAGACAAGTTTAAATTTGAGATACAACAACAAGAAATCCCAGCACAAACTAACAAATCCTGATGCACAAAAAGCAATCCTGTTACAAATGAACAAATCCAGAAACACAACAGCGAAAGCGGAGACACGGCTTCTAACAGGGACGAAATATAAAACCAATCGTGTCCAATTCTTTAAAGCTATGTATTACTGTTTTCTGCATGTGGACATTAGAAATACATGAAACCGTCCAAAAGCATATCTTTATTTGTATTACTACAATAGAAATCACAACAATGTTAAGCAAAGTAAAGTTTTTGCGTCTCGTCCGTTAGCAGCTCCTCGCTTTCGTTAATTTTTTCTCCATCTTCTGCTGTCTTGTTTTGCCTGGTGAATCTTAGCGGAACGATGTAAATGTCAAAAGGTACTGTGCAAAATGTGAGTAACGTCATTCCAAACTTACATATTTGGTCCTGTGGAAGTGTTTGTGTGTGTGTGTGTGCAGACACACGTCATGTTAGCTCTTTATTTCATTATCAACCCAGTACTTGTATACTTTTAATTTCATGGCACAGGATAGTTTCTCCTTGAGATGGCGGCGCGTTAGAAGCTGCCGTGCTGTGAGG